>NW_007224950.1:0-751 GCF_000164805.1 Carlito syrichta | reverse complement strand
TCAAAAAGAGAAATTTCTGCTATCAGAACTCCTCAATATGAAAAATCCTGCATTTTGCATGGGCCATGGCCATCACACTTTAAAATACTTAAGTAGAGGCTAGATGATATAATAAAATTAAATCCTGGTGGCAGGTAGAATAACAGTAAGAGCCATTCCATATTGGCACGTAGTATGTGGGAGGCATTGCATTACATATTTTAAGTAAGTTATCTTTTTTATTCACTATTTTAATACCTTGGCCATGGCACACATTTGAGTAATAAGTTGATGAATAAATAAATAATAATGGAAATATGACATTTTATATGAACAGGGAACAATGTTTCTCTTAACTCAGAAACTAGAAAAGTTTTAAGCCAACTAGTCAGTCAACTGACAGAAATGAAGTCTTATTTTTTCTGACATTCATATTCAGACATTTCTATAATATTGAAATACAAAATTTTTTGAAACTTTAAATTCACTGGACTATAATAACTGGCAATTTGGATTTTTTTTTTCTTTTACTGAAAATTAAAGAATGACACTAATGCCATGGCCAATATCCTATAATGTAATTTCACATTAGCATACTTGTTTCACCTAAACAAGGCAAGAAGAGCATCTTTTTTTTGAAGAATATAAAACAAATCCACTTTATATAAGAATGTATCTCCTGCCAGGTTTGGTGGCTCAGCCTGTAATCCCGCACTTTGGGAAGCTGAGGTGAGTGGATGGCCTGAGCCTGCAGGTTCAAGACCTGCCTGGG
>NW_007224949.1:0-526 GCF_000164805.1 Carlito syrichta | reverse complement strand
TCAACCCAACAACCCAAGGAATATACATTCTACTTATCACCACATGGAACATACTCCAAGTCAACCACTTCCTTGGCCATAAATCAAGCATAAACAACTTTCATAAGATCGAAGTACTGCCATCTACCTTCTTAGAACACAGTGGAATAAAAATAACTATCTACACAAAAAAGTCCCCCCAAACTCCAAAGACATGGACATTAAACCATATGATGCTGAACAATGCTTGGGTCAACACAGAAATCAAAGCAGAAATTAAAAGATTCCTGGAAACAAATGAAAATAAAGACACATCTTACCAAAACCTCTGGGTCTACAATAAAATCAGTACTAAGAGGGAAATTTATATCTCTATGAACACACATCAAGCAAATAGAAAGATCACAAGCTGATATACTAGTAAATTACCCAAGGGAACTAGAAAGACAAGACCACCAAAACCCTAACTTGAGCAGAAGAATTCAGATCACCAGTGTAAAAGCTGAAATATGGGACACAGAAGACAAAATACCATAAGAAACAATTC
>NW_007224948.1:0-2047 GCF_000164805.1 Carlito syrichta | reverse complement strand
TGTCTAAAGAAAGCTAAATATATTAAAAATCATTTTATTTTTTTCTATCTCTCTTTGAGCTTCTGGACATATGTGGTTTATTTAACCAAAGTTTTTATTAGAAAATGTAAAGATTATGTACACTGTTATCTGCATTTTTTAAAAATGGAAATCACATATTTTATTTGAAGAAAGTTCATCTCCCAAAAACAAGTTTTAAACCTTTCTTCATCCTGCTTAATAAATATTATTATATAAATGAACACATATTATGGATATATAAAAATATTTGTTTTATCAAATCCTAAATGGAACTTGGGCTCTAAGGTGGAAGACATTAAGAATTTCTGTTGGACCAAAATAGTAACTTACACTGAACCTGAAGTGGAATGGATTCTTATTCCAGATTTAGGAAGTATTTAATCATATGGTATTGAAGTCATTATAGAAAGGCAGAACATATTCTATATTCATATCCAAGAAAATCAAAATGGAAAATGTTGTATATTTAAAAGTACCGGGAGTAAGGGAGCAAAAACAAACAAAATGCCCACCATGTGATTATTCTAGCTTCATGTCTGTCTAATAGATAATGTTGAGATTTCATAGCGTGTCAGCCACAGGAATGTGTTTTATGTCAGTAGTTTTTGTTTGTGTGTGTATGTGTGTTTTTTGTTTTTTGTCTTGTGATACTGGCTTTAGTTAAGTTTTGCACATCTCAGCTCACTTTCCCAAGACATAATATAAGCAAAGCTTTTTTAATGAAATATTTTTTCCTAATTCTTTCTAAGAGTGGATTATGTATTGCATGCCAAACATTTTGGGCCTGAAACTCTCAGGAAAGGGAAATTTGAGTCGATTCCCAGTCACAGAGAGGGAGGGGTATACTGGGGCCTATCACCCCATTGAATGCTGTCATTGCTGTGTCCTCAGTTCCACCGTGGAGCTGCTGGCCTATGATTGTCGTCCTCTGTCTCTTCCACAGTGTCTTTCCCCAGTAAGGTCTTGCTGGTCTCAGTCCGAGGAGCTTAACACCAAGAGTCCAGACACTTGTCTTCCCGGCTTTCTATACACAAAAAGAAACGGCCAGCTGTTCCTTCCCCACTACTGCTCATGAGTCGACTGTACAAATGCACTGTCTGTGCATCTGTCCTAGTGTTACAGTTGCAAAGGCATGTTCACTCGGCTGTGGTGGAAAGACTGAGACGACTTCATTCTCCTTTGATAAATCCTACAGAACCGCTGCTAGACTTCTGTGGGCCTCCCCGCACACTCATTTCAGGAGGGATGGGAGGCCTTTCTTGAATCTTCCTGCTGAGGCAGTGGATGAACTAAACTGAAGGCTAAGGTGTTGAGGATCACTCCCATCAGTTAACCCATTCTCAGTGCATTCCACTGCCCACCTTTGGAACCTGCATTCGTATTCAGTTTCCTAATATTTGATTATAGTGGGTGGACCTGTTCTTTTCTTTCATGTCTAACCTTGAATATATTTTGGTATAAAGGCTATTTAGTTCATAAACCAAACTGTGGAGTTCTCCATCTTCCTTTTTTAAGAAGATGAAATAGAATAGCCATTCTTTAAAAGCTATAACAAATTAAAGTACTAAAGCCTTGCTATTAGGTATCTTTAGTAGCATCTAACTGTAATTTTAATAGTAATACTCACTACTAAATATTTACTATGAAGTATTCCAATAGTACTTGCTCAGTTGACACTTCTGTTGGGTCTATGGTGTTTGATATGTTCTGGAGTTCTGAATATTAGTTATTAAATCACTTTGACTGTTCCTTTATTATAAACTTTCAAACAGTTCCTCTATCTGCCAGTTAAAAAAAATAGAATTAATATGTTAGAAAGATGGAACAATGGCCCTCCGTGGTCCTCGTCATTGCCCCCCCTACATTCCTTGCTTTGCACTTTCAACTCCAAAAGCACCACCCTTTCCATGGCACTCATGTACGATGCTTTGTCCTTTGCCTGCGGGAACGGTGCTGGTTCCACCCTTCACCTTCAAGAGACGTAGAACCCAGCTGCTACACGTGGCATTAGACTGCACGTGTGACT
>NW_007224947.1:0-2047 GCF_000164805.1 Carlito syrichta | reverse complement strand
TCTGGACATATGTGGTTTATTTAACCAAAGTTTTTATTAGAAAATGTAAAGATTATGTACACTGTTATCTGCATTTTTTAAAAATGGAAATCACATATTTTATTTGAAGAAAGTTCATCTCCCAAAAACAAGTTTTAAACCTTTCTTCATCCTGCTTAATAAATATTATTATATAAATGAACACATATTATGGATATATAAAAATATTTGTTTTATCAAATCCTAAATGGAACTTGGGCTCTAAGGTGGAAGACATTAAGAATTTCTGTTGGACCAAAATAGTAACTTACACTGAACCTGAAGTGGAATGGATTCTTATTCCAGATTTAGGAAGTATTTAATCATATGGTATTGAAGTCATTATAGAAAGGCAGAACATATTCTATATTCATATCCAAGAAAATCAAAATGGAAAATGTTGTATATTTAAAAGTACCGGGAGTAAGGGAGCAAAAACAAACAAAATGCCCACCATGTGATTATTCTAGCTTCATGTCTGTCTAATAGATAATGTTGAGATTTCATAGCGTGTCAGCCACAGGAATGTGTTTTATGTCAGTAGTTTTTGTTTGTGTGTGTATGTGTGTTTTTTGTTTTTTGTCTTGTGATACTGGCTTTAGTTAAGTTTTGCACATCTCAGCTCACTTTCCCAAGACATAATATAAGCAAAGCTTTTTTAATGAAATATTTTTTCCTAATTCTTTCTAAGAGTGGATTATGTATTGCATGCCAAACATTTTGGGCCTGAAACTCTCAGGAAAGGGAAATTTGAGTCGATTCCCAGTCACAGAGAGGGAGGGGTATACTGGGGCCTATCACCCCATTGAATGCTGTCATTGCTGTGTCCTCAGTTCCACCGTGGAGCTGCTGGCCTATGATTGTCGTCCTCTGTCTCTTCCACAGTGTCTTTCCCCAGTAAGGTCTTGCTGGTCTCAGTCCGAGGAGCTTAACACCAAGAGTCCAGACACTTGTCTTCCCGGCTTTCTATACACAAAAAGAAACGGCCAGCTGTTCCTTCCCCACTACTGCTCATGAGTCGACTGTACAAATGCACTGTCTGTGCATCTGTCCTAGTGTTACAGTTGCAAAGGCATGTTCACTCGGCTGTGGTGGAAAGACTGAGACGACTTCATTCTCCTTTGATAAATCCTACAGAACCGCTGCTAGACTTCTGTGGGCCTCCCCGCACACTCATTTCAGGAGGGATGGGAGGCCTTTCTTGAATCTTCCTGCTGAGGCAGTGGATGAACTAAACTGAAGGCTAAGGTGTTGAGGATCACTCCCATCAGTTAACCCATTCTCAGTGCATTCCACTGCCCACCTTTGGAACCTGCATTCGTATTCAGTTTCCTAATATTTGATTATAGTGGGTGGACCTGTTCTTTTCTTTCATGTCTAACCTTGAATATATTTTGGTATAAAGGCTATTTAGTTCATAAACCAAACTGTGGAGTTCTCCATCTTCCTTTTTTAAGAAGATGAAATAGAATAGCCATTCTTTAAAAGCTATAACAAATTAAAGTACTAAAGCCTTGCTATTAGGTATCTTTAGTAGCATCTAACTGTAATTTTAATAGTAATACTCACTACTAAATATTTACTATGAAGTATTCCAATAGTACTTGCTCAGTTGACACTTCTGTTGGGTCTATGGTGTTTGATATGTTCTGGAGTTCTGAATATTAGTTATTAAATCACTTTGACTGTTCCTTTATTATAAACTTTCAAACAGTTCCTCTATCTGCCAGTTAAAAAAAATAGAATTAATATGTTAGAAAGATGGAACAATGGCCCTCCGTGGTCCTCGTCATTGCCCCCCCTACATTCCTTGCTTTGCACTTTCAACTCCAAAAGCACCACCCTTTCCATGGCACTCATGTACGATGCTTTGTCCTTTGCCTGCGGGAACGGTGCTGGTTCCACCCTTCACCTTCAAGAGACGTAGAACCCAGCTGCTACACGTGGCATTAGACTGCACGTGTGACTTCAGTAAAGCTGCTGAAACCCTCTTATCCTTCAATTCCATTGTCAGTGCAATGAGGACACT
>NW_007224946.1:0-455 GCF_000164805.1 Carlito syrichta | reverse complement strand
GACTTCATAAGTATGCTTTAGCGATGATATCACATCAGTTCCAGGCAAAGCATTCCAACCTGCTCTTTAGTGAAGCCTGCAGAAGGCTATAGTCATCCTCCAAAAATCCTCCTGTCTTGGCAGGAGCCAGGCTGGTGAGTTTGATGGAGATAGAACAGGTACCATTACCACCCCTCCCCATCCTGCCACACTAGGATATGATATTGTGTTTGATTTACTATCTCGGATGGATTTTCAAGTGACCTTCTCTACTCTTACATCTGTTACAGACCAGAGACCCAGTGTGCAGGTACTTGAACTGGCAGTGTAACACTTTCAATTATGCCCTGAGAGGCCAGGAGAATGGTGGCTGCCTGGGTTGTGACTTCAGTGAGCCCACTATGACCCAGACATTAGCCAGGCTCCAATTTGTTACCTCACTCCTGGTATCAAACAGCAATGAAAAACCTGCATTT
>NW_007224945.1:0-959 GCF_000164805.1 Carlito syrichta | reverse complement strand
AGCCCACAGACTGGGAAAAAATATTTACCAACTGTATATCTAACAAAGACCTAACATCTAGGATCCATAAGGAACTCAAACGTACTGAAAAGAAAAAAACAAACAGCCCTATTAAAAAGTTGGCAAAATATATGAATAGACACTTCCAAAAGAAGACATACGAGCAGCCAACAGACATGTGAAAAAGTGCTCAGCCTCATTAATCATCAAAGAAATGCAAATTAAAACTACACTGAGATACTTCCTAACTCCAATAAGGATGGCTATCATCAATAACTCAAAAACAACAGATGCTGGAGAAGATGCGGGGAAAAGGGAACACTTCTACATTGTTAATGGTAGTGTAAACTAGTACAACCTCTGTGGAAAACGGTGGTGATTCATAAAAAGTCCTAAATATTTGCCTCCCATATGACCCAGCAATCCCCCAAATATACCCCAGAGGAACTCATATCATTCTATAAAAAAGATACCTGTGCATGCATGTTTATTGCAGCACTATTCACAGCAGTAAAAATATGGGACCAGCCGTGGGGTCCTTCGATAGTAGACTGGATAAAAAAATGTGGTACATATACATTATGGAATATTATGCAGCAACGGATTTAGAGTCTGCAATACTGAGTGATCTATCACAGAAGCAAAGAACTGAGTACAACATGTTCTCAATCATAAGTGGACCCTGAACAATTATCATAATACTATAAGAAAGGAATTGGCAGCAGTGGGAAACTTCCAGGGGAAGGAGGGGTCCTCCCCTTCATCAACAAGGGTAACTGATCTGAAACCAGGTGAAGTGGGGACCAAAGTGAGGTCTAAACTTTACCTGTACAATGACCATTTGTATACCTAATCCTGAATTATACCCTACATCTTTAAAATAAAAATTTAAAAAGTAAAATATACATCTTAAAATAAAATGTGGTGATATATAATATCACAGGAAAGATTGGGAAAAC
>NW_007224944.1:0-745 GCF_000164805.1 Carlito syrichta | reverse complement strand
ACAGGAAAGATTGGGAAAACTTAAAAAAAATCTTGGGTTTCCTTAAAAAAAGCAATTTTCCTTAATAGTAATTAACACATGGTACATTTTATAAAATTGATTCAGATTCATTGCATGGAGACATGTTCATCCTGTAATATGAGATGTAAATTCACTACCTTTTGCTCACTAACCAATAAAAGCCTTCTGCAAAGAAACTTTCAATATTTGCTATAATCTGCTTCTTTTTAAGTTTCCTTCTTCTATTGAGCTTTATTCCTGGCTTTCTGCATCTTTTTCTTTACCAAGACATAGTATTAGTATGTGTTGTAACACATTTAACAATTCTCTTTTTATTACAAGTATTAAATAGAAGTGCCTCTAAAATTAACTTTTTGCCATAGTCATAGTTGAATATCGTGTTCCCCTAACGTCTGGTAAGAAAATATGTATTATGCATTAAGGAAACATAGCATCAGTCCTTACAGATTCAATATGTTCCCATAATGCAGAATAAATGAGCATAGGGTCTCTACCATTGGAAGTTGATTGGTACAGAAAATAAAAGTGAGGGGGACATGGAGAAAATTGTAGGCAATCCTTTGTTCTCACGAATTATATTTACTCTCTTGAAATGAATTTGTGATAATGAGTAGCATTACAACCCTAATATGCATTATTACATGTACATGTGTGTTAACAAACAAATCTTTTTAAACTTTAATAATTGCTGGTATGCCAAATTCTTTTCTTTCTAAAATTGTAT
>NW_007224943.1:0-759 GCF_000164805.1 Carlito syrichta | reverse complement strand
GTTTTTAGCATGGTATATATATATATATATATATATATACACATATATATGATCTATTTAATTCTTATTATAACCATGACTTAAGCACTATTATTATTTGTTGTATAGGTAGAAAAACTGAGGCACAGAAATGTTAAGTGCCTTGATCAAGTCCACGATGTTAAAAAGGAGAAGCCAAGATTTCAAGATTTGATTCTATCCCAGTCAGTGGAGATACTCATTTATATTGCAAGTATAGATTAGTTAATTAAAGTCAGTGCTCCTGAGTTTAATGGAGGAATGAGGGGAGAGGAACAGAAGAAACCCTGAGAATAAGGACCTCTAATTAGGGCCTGGGAAGAAGAGAGTCTCTAGCTTTTACAGAGTCCTGACAAAAGGCACTTCCTCCTGTCTTCTCTTTTTGTGAAGTAAAGGGAGCAGAAGTCAGGGAGAACACGCTAGCAAGTAAAATAAGGAACAAGTCACAAATTCCTCATTCCAAGGAGCAGACGCCAACTCCTAGGCAGGACTGCGGCTATGCACTTAGGGCCTCAAGCAAACACATGCAAAGAGTTTTGCCATTGGTCTGCATTCTGTGAGCAGGGAAGAGCCAGGCTGATCCTAGGACAGTTGGCTAGAATGCCAGAAACTCAATGGAAGGATGTAGACGGATAGAAACAGATCTCAAAACTCCTGTTTAAGTTGTCCATCCCCAGATGGAGGAGGGAGGAGAAGGCACTTGTGGGCAGAACAGGGTGAGACCAGGTCAGCTGTAATTTG
>NW_007224942.1:0-758 GCF_000164805.1 Carlito syrichta | reverse complement strand
CTGACTTGTGGAGGTTGTCATTTCAGGAGCTCAGTATAAACTGATTGCACTGAGGAAGTAATCCTACTGTACCCCCTAAGGTTCTCTAATGAGTGTGACAGGTACTTAGAAAGTAGGCTTCCTAAATGATGTGCTGTGAAAGCATTCATTTGCACTCCTCTTAAGGGACTTTTCCCCTGTGAGTATGCATTATGCATTCCACAGAGTTAAAAAAAAAGCAATGGTTCCGGTCTCTGTGGTTGTGTTCTATATGCTGTGTTAAACATGTTAGGAAAGCTCAGTAGGTTTCACAGTCCTAGTAACCAGGTAAAAGTAGTAGACAAAAACATACTAACAGAGACCAAAGACTGATATTGTCCTCCTGCCTCCTCACTTTGTATTAATATGGCCCTAGTGTTGCCACTTAATATTGTAGAATTTCTCTTTCCTCATCTGTGAGAAGGGAATAATAGCAAATCTCACCATGTAATGTGGCAGTGAGATGCCAAAAGAAGATGTAAGTGAATGTGCTTTGAGAGCTATACAATTCTTTTATTATTAAATAATCATAAGTATCTCTGCAATCTATCAGAACTTGTACCCATAAAGAGAAGGAATGGAATTCACCACTTGGGTAACTACTTCTAAATTTTCTGCTTCATAGAAAGCTCTGTAGGTTTTCTTCTCCTTTACTTACCAGATCCTACTCTAACCCATTCATCTCCTTTTGCAATATGGTCAGTGTTTCCAAAACAGTCACACTCATGCTCAGCTTCTCA
>NW_007224941.1:0-2047 GCF_000164805.1 Carlito syrichta | reverse complement strand
CCCTCGGCAGCCTACTGTGGTCAACCACTGCCCTATAAAAAGTATGACTGACATCGTTGAATTTTTGAGCAACACGGGTTCCTTTTATGGTCGAGAAAACTGAGGCTAAGTGACATGAAGCAATTTGACCAAAATCACACAGAAAGTTGATGATTTTTCAGGTCATTGAAGCCAGCTCTCCTGACTGATTCCTAGTATAAGGCTCTGTTGAACTGGTCACAATGGCTGTTGTGGTGCTTGGATTTTATGCAATGAAGTTTCCAAGAGCCAACCTCCCTGTTTCTTCCTTGACTTTCTAAGGAAATGGAACTCCTCAAAGACACAGATCTGGTAACTTGGCACTTGACAGTGCCCAAAGACTACTGAGAGTCTCTCAAACCATGCTGGGAGTCCTAACCCCTTCTGTGACAATGCTTACTTCAGCATCGCTTTGTAAGAGTGGCCATACCTTGGTGATTCTTCCCAGATTGTCAGTTCTCAACAACCAGAAAACAAGTCTCTCATTTCTTCTGAATCCCTTCACAGCTTTTCTTATGAAAAAAGAGCTCAGTAAATATTGTTCACTGACTGACTTGTGGAGGTTGTCATTTCAGGAGCTCAGTATAAACTGATTGCACTGAGGAAGTAATCCTACTGTACCCCCTAAGGTTCTCTAATGAGTGTGACAGGTACTTAGAAAGTAGGCTTCCTAAATGATGTGCTGTGAAAGCATTCATTTGCACTCCTCTTAAGGGACTTTTCCCCTGTGAGTATGCATTATGCATTCCACAGAGTTAAAAAAAAAGCAATGGTTCCGGTCTCTGTGGTTGTGTTCTATATGCTGTGTTAAACATGTTAGGAAAGCTCAGTAGGTTTCACAGTCCTAGTAACCAGGTAAAAGTAGTAGACAAAAACATACTAACAGAGACCAAAGACTGATATTGTCCTCCTGCCTCCTCACTTTGTATTAATATGGCCCTAGTGTTGCCACTTAATATTGTAGAATTTCTCTTTCCTCATCTGTGAGAAGGGAATAATAGCAAATCTCACCATGTAATGTGGCAGTGAGATGCCAAAAGAAGATGTAAGTGAATGTGCTTTGAGAGCTATACAATTCTTTTATTATTAAATAATCATAAGTATCTCTGCAATCTATCAGAACTTGTACCCATAAAGAGAAGGAATGGAATTCACCACTTGGGCAACTACTTCTAAATTTTCTGCTTCATAGAAAGCTCTGTAGGTTTTCTTCTCCTTTACTTACCAGATCCTACTCTAACCCATTCATCTCCTTTTGCAATATGGTCAGTGTTTCCAAAACAGTCACACTCATGCTCAGCTTCTCAATTTCAGCTGTTTTCCCATTGTGCACCTTTAAAATCTGCTGTCACTTCACAGCAATTCCCACACCTGGACTAAGTTCTGGCTACTCATTGCTCTTGAATGTTAATTTAGGAATCATGCACACTCAGTTCCATCCCCAAACTTGACTTCTCCCCATCATTAGCTGTCACATGACACCACTGTATTAATGGGACATATAGAAACCAATGTCTCCCAAGCACACTCACAAATTCCCCCTCAACTGTGTTCCTGCTCAGGCACTCACCTGGGCTCAGCTGTGTGTCAGGCTTCACATTCACTGCTATAAAATAGAATTGTCTGGTAGCCTCAAAACTACCCCAATGGCTGTGACTGACAATTCCCCGTGCACACAAAAAGCTCTCTTTGCATTTAATTCTCTAGATACGTATTTAAACCAGGGTGCCTTCCACTTTAATTTCTTTGATCATACTTGCCTAAGCATGTTTAACCACTCTATTTTTTTTAACGTCTCACTTATCCCTGTCTTATTAAAATATATTAAGCTCTTAATATTTACAAAACATAGTATTAGACACTGCAAGTGATGTAATCTGGTGGGGAGAAATATAAAGATATATGTGAATAATTTGGACCAATATGCTGAAAAACCTTTCCTTTGGTTTAATCCTTTGGTGAAAACTTGGGTCCAAATTCAGACCGTACCATTGTTAATGTATAATTCAGGAAGTTTATGCTGTCTAGT
>NW_007224940.1:0-814 GCF_000164805.1 Carlito syrichta | reverse complement strand
ATCATGCACACTCAGTTCCATCCCCAAACTTGACTTCTCCCCATCATTAGCTGTCACATGACACCACTGTATTAATGGGACATATAGAAACCAATGTCTCCCAAGCACACTCACAAATTCCCCCTCAACTGTGTTCCTGCTCAGGCACTCACCTGGGCTCAGCTGTGTGTCAGGCTTCACATTCACTGCTATAAAATAGAATTGTCTGGTAGCCTCAAAACTACCCCAATGGCTGTGACTGACAATTCCCCGTGCACACAAAAAGCTCTCTTTGCATTTAATTCTCTAGATACGTATTTAAACCAGGGTGCCTTCCACTTTAATTTCTTTGATCATACTTGCCTAAGCATGTTTAACCACTCTATTTTTTTTAACGTCTCACTTATCCCTGTCTTATTAAAATATATTAAGCTCTTAATATTTACAAAACATAGTATTAGACACTGCAAGTGATGTAATCTGGTGGGGAGAAATATAAAGATATATGTGAATAATTTGGACCAATATGCTGAAAAACCTTTCCTTTGGTTTAATCCTTTGGTGAAAACTTGGGTCCAAATTCAGACCGTACCATTGTTAATGTATAATTCAGGAAGTTTATGCTGTCTAGTATAGTATTTGAAAATTGAATGAGTTTATCTTTGTGAGGACAACACAGAAAAGAAAGGCATCTGGGTACCAATTTGATATAAACTTTATTTACTCAACAAACTCTTTTTCTAGGTGTTTTGCCCTGAACTACCTAAATAGTACATCAGAGAGACAGACAACTAGAGATGCTACTTGTTAGTACACTAACTCACTGAATTAAAAC
>NW_007224939.1:0-2047 GCF_000164805.1 Carlito syrichta | reverse complement strand
CTATTTTTAGTCCTGATAATTAATATTGGAGGAGAAAGGGAGGAGGATGAAAATGTAACGTAACTCCCACAAAAGGCAACTACCATCTACACCATATATTCTCACCTGTGAGATGTGTAATTTTTGGAGAAATAAGGAGAAATCCACCCCAAACCTGAAGATTTTTATACGATACCTCCCATGAAGTTGATGTTTAATTCTTACTCTTTAAAATTCTAAAAATAGCTTGGTCCCATAAGTTATTATATGTGGCAAGTGCTATATTAGCCTGGATATCACTACCAAAAAATCTGTTTCTGAGTCCCAGAAAGCAAGAATTTGCTTCCCTCAAATATATCAAATAATCATGATTAGCAGTTATTACAAAAGAGCTTTGACAATGCCTTCTTATTTCTTTGTATTGGGTCCCCAATGTCTCATATTTCCCTACGCTTTTACGATTTTACCAAAATTGGTTTTGCTGGTGAAGACCTTGGCATTGTCTGTGGACTCATCCACACCTTTTGAATAAGGGGGCTTTTTCACCATCTTCATTAAACCCCGTCTGTGAGGAAAGGTAGAACAGTCCTAGTGTCCCTTGATGTTAAGAAATAGAGTGAAAGGGGTGATGGGAACCACAATGTGTCAAAGTTTGCCTATGCAATACACTCTTGCTCATTTTCCCTAAACTGATAGCTTAGTGCTGAGGTTACAGAGAGTAGAGAGTTGCATCATGGAGTACCACCAGCTATTTTGACTTCTTATTCACTTCTCTGCTCTATTTGGGATCAATATCCTCTCCTTCCTATGCTCTCCTCATGCCTATGAAACTTGTATAAAATTTAGTCAATTTTGTCTTTCTCTGACAGCTTTTCTTCTATTTCCATCCTTGTCTGCTCTTTTTCTGGGTGTCCCAGAAATGCTGGTGTTGTCCAAGGATCAGTGCTCTTCTTCCTAAATCCATATGTCCAGCCTAGACGTCACCAAGATTATATTTGTATATTCACATGTCTGCCAGTGATCTCCTATTGATATGTCATAGGAATCTCAAATTCAACACATCCAGAATGACTTTAATACCTTTTTCCTTTAAGTCAATCCCTACTCCTGTGCTTGTATCTTGGTTTCTGGTGCTACAATTTTTTTAATCATCAAAGTTAGGCTTGCATATACTTTCCATGGCTCTTTGCTTTCATCCTCCACATCCAGTTCATCACCAATTCATGGAGTTTCATTTCCAAAAGAGTTCTTGAATTCATGCTTTCTTCTGTATCCCTTCCATCACTCCTCTGGCTCATATCCTTATCAGCCACCCTCTCGGATAACTAAAGCAGCTTCCTAAACTATCTCCCTGTTTCTACATTCTCTGATTCATTCTCCCTTTGCTAGAGAGATCTTTCTAAGTATCATCCGAACTACATAACTGCCCAGCTTAAAAAACTATCAATAGTTTCCTATCATATGAAGGATAACATCAAAATGTATTATGGTGTATAAATGGCCGTTGTTTTTCTAACTAATCTCATTCTGGTCAAATGCTGCATTCCTGCCTGATATACTCTAACAATACTGAAATATTGAAGGTCCTTTTTTATACCTTGGTTTAAAATTTCTTTAATTTTATTATGCCTTCCTAATTATCTCATTCACAACTTCCATCCCAGTTGATCTTGTATCCTCTAAGATCCAGGTTCACATTCTTCCCTGATAGAGTCCTCCTGACACCTGTGATACTGGTACTCACTCTGCCAGTGAACTTGCCAAGTGT
This sequence comes from Carlito syrichta, assembly GCF_000164805.1. Taxonomy (NCBI): domain Eukaryota; kingdom Metazoa; phylum Chordata; class Mammalia; order Primates; family Tarsiidae; genus Carlito; species Carlito syrichta. Next base: position 300 of record NW_007224939.1, on the reverse strand, counting down.
TGTAATCCACTCACAGGTAAACCACATTGGGTTAGGGCCTTTATCTTGCTCACCATTACACACTCAGTGCCTTGAATACTGGTTGAGGCTTCATATTTGCTGGTGAATGTTTCTAAATATTCATTTGGAAAGCAAGATCTACAATATGAAGGTGAGAAAGAGCTTGAATGTGTCATGTGTTAGCCTCCATGCCTCTGTCTCCAACAGTTCAGGGAAGTCCCTAAAAACCCTAGAGTAAGGTGGGAAGACTTGGTTTGTGAATCAGATTATTCCCTTGTTACTTTGTGTTTCTTATCCTAA
>NW_007224938.1:0-762 GCF_000164805.1 Carlito syrichta | reverse complement strand
CATTCACAACTTCCATCCCAGTTGATCTGTATCCTCTAAGATCCAGGTTCACATTCTTCCCCTGATAGAGTCCTCCTGACACCTGTGATACTGGTACTCACTCTGCCAGTGAACTTGCCAAGTGTTGTAATCCACTCACAGGTAAACCACATTGGGTTAGGGCCTTTATCTTGCTCACCATTACACACTCAGTGCCTTGAATACTGGTTGAGGCTTCATATTTGCTGGTGAATGTTTCTAAATATTCATTTGGAAAGCAAGATCTACAATATGAAGGTGAGAAAGAGCTTGAATGTGTCATGTGTTAGCCTCCATGCCTCTGTCTCCAACAGTTCAGGGAAGTCCCTAAAAACCCTAGAGTAAGGTGGGAAGACTTGGTTTGTGAATCAGATTATTCCCTTGTTACTTTGTGTTTCTTATCCTAAGAAAAAGTGAGCAGGAATCTGCACCTTGCTTTTGAGTTTTCCTCTCTTTTCCCCCTATATCTATCTGTTCACCCTTAACTATGGCAGGCCTTTGAGCTTCCTCCAAGACTCAGTCTGTAACTTTCTTCTCATCCACTCACTTCTCTTGCATCACTTTCTTCATTCCTTTAGTGGCTCTTCCTTGTGGAGGATTCCAAAATCATATGCTCTAGCTCTAACTGCTCCTCTGAACTTTGCGCCCTTTCCTCACTGGAGACCATGTTGCTGTCTTCCTGAATGTTCTACTGTCAATTCAAAAAATAGATTAAAATAAGATTTATTCTCTTCCCCCAAACCA
>NW_007224937.1:0-1185 GCF_000164805.1 Carlito syrichta | reverse complement strand
TTGATTTATTTGAGTAGTGTTTTGTAGTTTTGTTGTAAAGGTCTTTCACTTTTCTGGTTAGGAAGATGCCAAGGTATTCTATTTATTTATTTATTTTGTGACTATTGTGAATGGGATAGTGCTTTTTATTAGGTTCTTTGTCTGTTTGTCGTTGGTGTATAAAAATGTAACTGTCATATGCCCACTAATTTTGTATCCTGAAATTTTGCCAAAGTCACTTATAAGTGCAAGGAGGTTTTTGATAGATTCCCTTGGATTTTTAAGGCATAGGCACATATGATCTGCAAAGAGAGATAGCTTAACTTTCTCTTTTCCTGCTTGGAGAAGCCTGATTTCCTTCTCTTGCCTGATTGCTCTAGTTAGGATTTTCAATACTGTGTTGAACAAGATGAATGGGAATGGGCAGTCTTGTCTTGTTTCCATTTTCAAAGGGATGTTTCCAACTTCTGTCCATTGAGCAATATATTGGCTATAGGTTTATCATAGATGATTCTTACTGTTTTAAAGAGTGTTCCTTTTTTGCCTAGGTGCTCGAGAGTTTGGGGATGGTGGATTTTGTCAAACCCTTTTCTGAGTCTGATATAAACATGAGGTTCTTTATATATATATTGATGTATTTTTTTACAGTTATAGTCTTGAAGATGTTGAACCAGTCCTGTATCACAGGAATGAAGGCTGCTTGGCTGTCGTGGACAATTTTTAGATGTGTTGTTGGATTCGATTTCTAAGAATCTTGTTGAGAATTTTTGCATCTATGTTCATCAAGGAAATTGGCCTGTAGTTCTCTTTCCTTGCGGTGTCTTTGCCATGTTTGGATATTAGGATGGTGTTATCTTCATAAAATTATTTGGGTGGGATTCCATCTTTTTTCATGACCCACAAATACGTACTATAGGATTTAGATCAGCTTTTTCTTGCATTCTTTTATGTTTTGCAGAATTCTGCTGGAAACCCATCTAGTCCAGGGCTTTTTGTTGTTGTTGTTGTAGGTAGATTTCTTAGAGGAGAGCTGATTTCCTGGGTTATTATTGGTATATTTAAGATTTTAATTCAATCTCGTTTCAACTTTGGACGGTTTTGTAATGTTAGAAAGTTCACGATTTTATTTAGTTTTTTTTTAGTTTGCTTTTCATTCAGAAATTTTTTGTGTTCAGTTATAACTTCATCTTATGCATTTCTAAATGT
>NW_007224936.1:0-732 GCF_000164805.1 Carlito syrichta | reverse complement strand
GTCATATCATGGCAAAAGACTGGAAGTTGGAAGTCAGCGTATGAGAGAGAACACAAGAAGCTGGGCTCACGTTATAAAACCCACTCTTGAGCTAACTAACCCACTCCCATGATAACAATATTAATCCATTCATGAGAGAGTGAAGCCCCCATGACCTAATCACCTCTGAAAGACCTTACTTCTTAATACTGTTCCAGTGGCCATTAAATTTCAACATGAGTTTTGGACAGGACAAACACTAACATCAGAGCAACCAAGAATATCAAAAGCTGCCTTATTAAGATAAAAAAAAAATAGACCCCGTTCTAGTAAGAGTAAAGAGAGGGAGAGAAAGGTGATAAATAAGTGTTATTAAAAGAGAAAATAAATCTCTAAGTATAAACAAATTAGAGGCTCAAAAATAAGATAATACTATGAACAAGTATAACCCAACCACTTAATAACTTTGAATCAGAGTAGATATTCAAAATATAATTTACCAAAGTAATTTCAATCAGGAATATACTAAGCAAATAGATTTGCAACTATGAACAAAATGTAAGAAGTATTTAAAAACCCACTGCCATTTCTTCCCCAAGCCATAAAAACCTTTTTTACTCAGTTCTTCTTTAATAACAGATAGTTTCCACTTTACATCAATTTTCAGAATTAGAAAAGATATATTTTCAATTCTTTTATATAGGAAGAAAAAGTTCAATTACTTCTGACATAAATGAAATCATAAATAAAATA
>NW_007224935.1:0-2047 GCF_000164805.1 Carlito syrichta | reverse complement strand
AAAACACCTATTGCAAAGCACAGTGATGGTAGTTAATAATATACTGCATATTTCAAAATAGCTATGAGAGTTGGTTGATATATTAACTACCTTGATATAATCATTCCATATTGTGTGTGTGTGTATCCAAATACCGCATTATACTTAATGCATATATAATGCAACTATAATTTTCCAATTATAAATATTAATAATAATTTTAATAATAAAAATATATTTGTCTTTGTGGGCCAGCATCTGTTCTATCTACTCACCGCTGCTGTTGTGGGGAGAAAGCAGCCATAGACAATACATACATAAACATATGTTTCCCTGTTCCAATAAAACTTGATTTGTAAAAACTGATGGCCTGGATTTGGCCTCTAGACTGTAGTTTGCAAAACTACCTCATTTAGATGAAAATGTACTATCTTTAAAACATCTAGTAAAATCAGAAAATTTTAAAAATAAAGCTTTACTTAAAACATTAGAGACTGTCAAAATAAACCCAAAGAAACTAAAGAAGAAATAAAATATATCCAGAGGAACATAAATTGCTCTACCGAATGACACCTGCGCACATATGTTCATTGCATCACTATTCACAATAGCAAAAATAAGGAACCATCTGAGATGCCCATCTAAAGTGGATTGGACAAGGAAATTTTGGTACACATACATGATGGAATACTACATATCCAAACAGAATAACTAAATCATGTCCTTTGCAGCAACATGGATGCAGCTAGAGACAATTATTCTAAGTGAACTATCACAAAAAACAAACAAAAAAATTGAATATTACATGTTCTCACTCATAAGTGGGCCCTGATGTCTGGACACATGAGCACAAAGGTGGTAACAGCAGATGTTGAACACTGCTAAAAGAGGGTGGAAGGAAGGAAAGCTGAGGGACACACAACCACACACCAGGCACCAAGTCCACTAATGGGGGAGAGAGGGGTCACTAGTAATCCAGACCTCACCTGCATGCAATTTACTTATGTAGTAAATCCTCCCATGTACCCCACAACTCTAAAATAAAATCAAATTAAATTTAAAAACTGAAAATATCTAATTACTTATATTAATAAAATTAGAAACAAATGATAGAAATAAAATTAGAAACACATAATTATTAGTCTGTTTTCTACTGTTATAATAGAATACCACAGACTGGCTAATTTATACAGAAAAGAAATTTAGCTGGCCCACAGTTCTGAAGGCTGGGATGTCCAAGAAAATGGCACTGACACATTACAAGGGTCATATCATGGCAAAAGACTGGAAGTTGGAAGTCAGCGTATGAGAGAGAACACAAGAAGCTGGGCTCACGTTATAAAACCCACTCTTGAGCTAACTAACCCACTCCCATGATAACAATATTAATCCATTCATGAGAGAGTGAAGCCCCCATGACCTAATCACCTCTGAAAGACCTTACTTCTTAATACTGTTCCAGTGGCCATTAAATTTCAACATGAGTTTTGGACAGGACAAACACTAACATCAGAGCAACCAAGAATATCAAAAGCTGCCTTATTAAGATAAAAAAAAAATAGACCCCGTTCTAGTAAGAGTAAAGAGAGGGAGAGAAAGGTGATAAATAAGTGTTATTAAAAGAGAAAATAAATCTCTAAGTATAAACAAATTAGAGGCTCAAAAATAAGATAATACTATGAACAATTTTAACCCAACCACTTAATAACTTTGAATCAGAGTAGATATTCAAAATATAATTTACCAAAGTAATTTCAATCAGGAATATACTAAGCAAATAGATTTGCAACTATGAACAAAATGTAAGAAGTATTTAAAAACCCACTGCCATTTCTTCCCCAAGCCATAAAAACCTTTTTTACTCAAGTTCTTCTTTAATAACAGATAGTTTCCACTTTACATCAAATTTTCAAGAAATTAGAAAAAGATATATTTTCAATTCTTTTTATATAGGAAAGAAAAAGTTCAATTTACTTCTGAACATAAATGAAATCATAAATAAAATATAAACAAGCCAAATCTGGAAATGTATAAAAGTACCATGATATTCGACAAAAGCTTAACCCTA
>NW_007224934.1:0-669 GCF_000164805.1 Carlito syrichta | reverse complement strand
GAAAATATAAACTCTTGACCGGAAGAAGATATTTGCAATGCCTACATTCTTTTTTTTTTTTAATGTAAAAGGAAACTTTGAAACATGAATAAGAAGACTAACCATGCAATGAAAATGGTCAAAGTACATGGACAGGCCATCCACAGGGAAATAATCAGGTATAGCTAATAAATATATAAAAAATAGATGCCCAACTTGAATAACTGGTGAATTGTAAACTTAAGTAGTAACAGCATGCCAGTTCCCATGAATCATGGAAACACTATGAAGCTGGACAGTACTCCTAATTTTAAAGATCTGCAGAAATGGAAACTCTTCAACATGAGGTGTTGCAGTTAAATTGATGTAAGTGCTTTGAGGAGTAATTGATCAACCCTTAATAAACTTACAGTGTAAATATCTGTGTGTATCGTGTGACTCAGTCACTTAAAGTCTAGGTATTGTCTGTTGAGAAACATCTAGGATAAATTATCCTCATAGAGATTAAATAGAATAATTGTTACAAAATGATCATTTAGCAGAGAAAAAAAGTGACAATAATCTATTATTTCTCATTGGGAAATGGAAAAAATAAACGAGTTTATTTAGATTAGCAGTTCCCAATCTTTTTGGTATTAGGGACAAGTTTCATGGAAAACATTTTTTTCATGGACTAAGGTGGGGGGTAGT
>NW_007224933.1:0-710 GCF_000164805.1 Carlito syrichta | reverse complement strand
GACAAGTTTCATGGAAAACATTTTTTTCATGGACTAAGGTGGGGGGTAGTATGGGGATGATTCAAGCTTATTATATTTTTTGTGCACTTTATTTTTATTATTAATACATTGTAATATATAATTAAATACTTGAACAACTCATCATAATGCAGAATCAGTGGGAGCCCTGAACTTGTTTTCCTGCAACTAGACCATCGCATCTGGGAGTGATGAGAGACGGTGACACCACCAAATGTGTTGCTTATGTCCGGTCTACTCCGTCATCTTGTGTTAATTGCTGTCACTGCAGAAAACTCTGCTTCACAAAGATAGGATTCTGGAAATGGAAGCAGGCTTTTCAGTACTTTTGTGGCAATCTCAGGATATTCCACCTTGACTTTAATCCAAAACACATGGAGATTTGTATTAGTTGCAAACATACTTTTTTTTTGAGTCAGAATCTTACTCTGTCACCCAGGCTGGAGTGCAGTAGCACACTCATGGCCACCCCAGCATCAACCTGCTGGGCTTAGGCAATCCTTCTGCCTCAGACTTGCAAGTAGTCGGAACTACAGGCGCATGCTACCACACCAGGCTAATTTTTTATTTATTGTAGAGACGAGGTCTCGCCAAGTTACCTGGGCTGGTCTTAAACCCGTGGGCTCAGGAAATCTACTCTCCTCATCCTCCCAAAGTGCTGGGATTACAGGCTGAGCCACTGAGCCCAGCTG
>NW_007224932.1:0-795 GCF_000164805.1 Carlito syrichta | reverse complement strand
TCACATTGTAATATATAATTAAATACTTGAACAACTCATCATAATGCAGAATCAGTGGGAGCCCTGAACTTGTTTTCCTGCAACTAGACCATCGCATCTGGGAGTGATGAGAGACGGTGACACCACCAAATGTGTTGCTTATGTCCGGTCTACTCCGTCATCTTGTGTTAATTGCTGTCACTGCAGAAAACTCTGCTTCACAAAGATAGGATTCTGGAAATGGAAGCAGGCTTTTCAGTACTTTTGTGGCAATCTCAGGATATTCCACCTTGACTTTAATCCAAAACACATGGAGATTTGTATTAGTTGCAAACATACTTTTTTTTTGAGTCAGAATCTTACTCTGTCACCCAGGCTGGAGTGCAGTAGCACACTCATGGCCACCCCAGCATCAACCTGCTGGGCTTAGGCAATCCTTCTGCCTCAGACTTGCAAGTAGTCGGAACTACAGGCGCATGCTACCACACCAGGCTAATTTTTTATTTATTGTAGAGACGAGGTCTCGCCAAGTTACCTGGGCTGGTCTTAAACCCGTGGGCTCAGGAAATCTACTCTCCTCATCCTCCCAAAGTGCTGGGATTACAGGCTGAGCCACTGAGCCCAGCTGCAAACATACTTTTAAGGCCACTGTCATTTGCAATCTCAAGCAGTTGATCCTCTTCTAGAATGGACAAAATCAATTCACCTAGCTTATTCATAATTGGGTCGTGGACCCATTCCTTCCCAGTTTGGGGGTCTTCTGTGTTTGGGAAGTAATACTCAAACTCTTGAAAGTTGAGATAGGTGAACATGCAC
>NW_007224931.1:0-525 GCF_000164805.1 Carlito syrichta | reverse complement strand
AAGTTTTCTCAAATAAGCTAAGCAATTTGGGATTATAAAAATATTCTAATGATCATCTCTCCTGTTTCCCACTGTATGGCTTTAATGAATTACACGGTTTATATTTGAATATCTTCTTCATCAGATAACCTCTTTCCAAAGATGAAACATCCAATGGCTAAGCTCTGTTGGAAATGTTTTCTATAGGTTGAGCTGAAATCTGTTTTCCTTCAGCTTTTACCCACTGGTCTTAACCCTATGCTTGGAAGAGTTGCATAAAATGCAGCTGATTTCATTTTTTCCCAGCAGCCCTTAGTTGAGGATGCTCATCTCCTCCCCAGACATCCTTCTGTTTTACAGGGTAAGCATCACAAGTTTTTTACACGAATTTTCTTTTCTTTTTTTTTTTTGAGTTGGAGTCTCACTCTGTTGCCCAGGCTAGAATGTAGTGGCATGCTCATGGCCACCATAGTCTCAACCTGCTGGGCTCAGGATATCCTTCCACCTCAGCCTTCCAGATAGCTGGAACTTCAGGCACGAGCCACC
>NW_007224930.1:0-2047 GCF_000164805.1 Carlito syrichta | reverse complement strand
AGCGAATTAGGGTTGAAGCTAGAAAATCCATTCCAGCTTTATCTCCAGGTAGCCAGGAAGAAAGTCAGGAAACAATAAATGACTTTTTCCCTATTGTTGCCTGGATTGGGACTCTAATAATTTGTCTGGGTCCAGGGCATTAGATATCTATCACCAGACTCTATTAGTAGGGATAAGGGGAGCAGCCTGAAAACCTATCAACCTATCTAAAACAACTGAAATTCTTCAGGAACCTGAGGAATATCCAAGGGCATTTCTTGAATGCCTTCAAGTAGCTTTCTGTACCTATACCCTATTCAATCCCTTCTATCTTGAGAATGCTCAAGCAATTAATTTGGCATTTGTTACACAGGCGGCTCTGGATATCCAAAAAAAAGTTGCAGAAACTTGAAGGTTTTACAGGCATGAATACCTCCCAGCTATTAGAAGTAGCTCAAAAGGTTTTGATAGCAAGGATGTTGAAAAACAAAAATTAGCAGCAAAAGAGGTCAATCAAACAGCCAAATGCCAGGCTCAGATATTGGTAATGGCCCTCCAAGCTTCCTGTCCTGACTGGAGGCCACCACACCAGAAAATGGAGGAAACTAGGAAGGGAGAAAATAAGAAAGGACAAAAAGGGACAGCATGTTCCCCACTAGCTAAAAATCAATGTGCACATAGCAAAGAGTTTGGACACTGGGCAAAAGATTGCTCCAAAAATTCAAAAGCAGGAATAAACAACCCTAAGCCAGTTCTGGTTGCTGCTGAGGAGGATTGAAGGGGCCAGGGCTCTTTTTCTTTAGGCCTCCAAGAGCCCATGGTTACTGCAGTTGTAGAGGGCCACCTGGTTCAACTTTTAGTGGATACTAGGACAGAAATTTCAGTCCTAAAATCGACATTAGGATTCATGTCCAATAAATAAATTTCTACTCAAGGAGCAACAGGTGCAATTACAAACTGCAAGTTCACTTCCAATCAAACTGTTGACTTAGAACACAAACGAGTCACTCACTCATTCCTCCTAGCCCCTGACTGCCCTTACTCTCATGGACTGGAATTTGCTTTGAAAATTGAGAGCAACTATTGTGTTTTTGCCTGAAAAGACTGAAATGTTTATTCCAACTGCTTACCAAATGCTTTTAACTGTCCTACTCTCTGAGGAATACCTCCCTACTTCTTCCAATCCTCCCACTGACAATGTCTCATCAAGCTTGCTTCTACAGTTACAGCAAGAGTTTCTCTCAGTCTGGGCAGAGACAACCCCACCAGGACTGGCAAAACATCATCTTCTGATTGCGGTGAGTCTGCTGGCCTCAGCTACTCCTGTACATGTTTGACAGAATCCTATGAGCTTACAAACTTGAGAGGGATTGCTCCCCACATTAAAAGACTCATGGCTGCAGGTATTTTAACACCCTATAAATCTGCATGGAACACTCTGTTTTTGTCAGTCAAAAAGTCAGGGACATCTGATTACAGGCCCGTCTAGGACTTTAGAGAAGTCAATAAGTGGGTTGAGACAATTCATTCCACCATACCCAACCCATACACCTTGCTCAGTTTGCTTCCTCCTCAATACTAAGTATATACTGTGTTAGATTTAAAAGATGCATTCTTTTCTATTCCCTTGTCTCCTGTCAGTCAACCTATTTTTGCCTTTGAATAGACAGATCCAGATTCAGGAGGCACCAGTCAGTTAACTTGGACCAGGCTGCCACAAGGTTTCAAAAATTCCCTAAGTTTAGTTGGGGAAGCGTTACAGCAGGACTTAACAGGTTTTTGGTGTTGCTCTTCCTGAATGTACTTCACTGCATTATGTAGATGATCTTTTGCTTGCATCAGCAGACCTGGACATTTGTCTGAAAGGCACCTAGGCTTTGTTACAGCTTCTCTAGGACCTAGGTTACCTGGTATTGGCTAAGAAGGCACAGCTCTGCTTAGCTGAAGTCTCCTATCTGTGATATCAGCTAAAGGGGAGTAAGTGAACCCTGTACACAGGCCGGAAAGAAACCATCCTCCGAATCCCCACCACAACCTCAAAGCAGCAGGTATGAGAATTTCTGGGGAT
>NW_007224929.1:0-1974 GCF_000164805.1 Carlito syrichta | reverse complement strand
CTTCCAGGAGAGGGAAAGGGATCCCATAACATCAATAAATGTACCTGATCTCAAACCAGGCAAAGTGGGGACCAAAGGAAGGCCCTACCATTGCCTGTACAATAACCACTTGTTTACCTAATCCAGAAGTGTACCCCACATCTTTAAAATCATTGCAAACTCATCCAAAAAAAGTGCTACATACTTTATTGCTGAATATCACTACAGTCACATTTGCATTATTCCTCTTGAGAATCTATGCACCAACACCAGCACCTAGTCCACCCATCAAAGCAATTTTGGAACTCTTTTTTTTGGATGCTATCAGAGCTGTCATTGTATTACCCTTGGTGTCCTGAATGTCACCACATTGCTTTACTTTCAATATTTCCTTTATCTCTGGGTAATGTAAAAAGTCATTGGGGGTCAGATCAGGTTAGTAAGGGAGGGTGTTCCAATACGGTTATTTGTTTATTGGCTAAAAACTCCCACACGGTCAGTGCTGTGTGAGCTGGTATATTGTGATGCTGGAGCTCCTTTGAAAACATTTTTTTCATGCCAAGATTTTCAGTTAAGATTTTTCTAGGTGTTTCTCTGTCCATGTTTATTTGGCTTGCTATGCTTCTCAGTCAGCTGATGATTTTGTCCCACAATTCAACACATTTTGGAAATGTTTTTGTTGGTTCTGCTCATTACTGTCTGTCCTGGCCTCTCTTCATCAGTGATGCTGTTTTCTCCGCTCAGAAAAACATTTAATTCATTTGTACACTGCATTTTCTTCATGACATTATCCCTATAAACTTGCATTAACATGTCCCTGATTTCACGTCCACTCTTGCCAAATTTAACAAGAAATTTAATGTTTGTTTGTTGCTCTAATTCAAGCCCTGACATTCTCATGTTGGCACATGAAAACATGCAACAATAATGAATGCCCCTCAGCAAGACACCACTACTATGTGAGACACTGATATACTAAGGTTATGAAACCTTACCATTATTTGTATAATGCTGCCAAAATAAGTACACGGTGGTAAGTTCACAAACTTAATTGTCAGTCCTAATACCCTAGAAGGAAGAGTTTTGTTTTTTTTTGAATTTTTGTAAAGTCCTCTTTTCTAGGAAGATTCAGTATATATTTTTTAGCTAGAGTCTTAACTTCCCTGCTCTGGACCATTCTCCTGATGCTCCCCTGGTTTTGTCTGCTGACTAATCAATGTTCCATGTCTGTATACCTAAATATTGTATGGGTGACAATATACAGCTGGTTTTTTAATTGATTTGTTCTTCTTGAAAGGTAAATTTTTGATGCATAGATGTTAAAGTTGTCTTGGAAATAATTTTCCAAATCAACTGCTCTACAATGGAATTGCATTGAGAAGTATCTCATCTGTTTCCTATATTCATAATTGTACATACTTTCCCTAGATTAATTAGTTTTGCTGGATAAGATTGGAAGAATCAACAGATAAAATATAGTGCTAATAATAAAGTTACAGTTTCCACAAGTGTGAACTTAATCATATTTCTTTTTAAATATAAAATCTCTCCTGTTAACACGTGACAGTGTACAGTGTTGTAAACAGGCAAATTCTCCTTAGCAGGTGCCTATTTATAAAACTTTTATTGGTTTTAAGACTTTTATACAAAACTATTAATTGGATCTTTAAAATCTATAAATTATACATGATCTGTACATAATGGTTTAATTTTCTGTTATGTATCTTTCTCCAACATGCATTACTTTTAGTAAGTGTTGTTTATTATAGAAATGCTTGAACATGCATAAAAATGAAGAGAATGGTGTGATGAATTTTAATGTACCCATGGCCCGTATTCAATGATTGAGAATGTTGAAAATCTGATTGCCTTTATCTGCTCTCACCAATTTTTACTAAAGTATTTTAAAACAAATTCCATATAAAGTGTCATTTCATCCATAAATGCTTCAGTAAGCATCTCTAACTGATGAGGACAATTCCTCTATACACTGCC
>NW_007224928.1:0-704 GCF_000164805.1 Carlito syrichta | reverse complement strand
TCGAGCATGCCACTGCACACAGCCTGAGGAACAGAGTGAGAATCTGACTCACAACCCCCAAGAATAACCAAAAAATATTACTGTTTTAAATATATATATATACACATGTGTGTGTATATATATGTATATATATAACCATTATGGTGTACAGAAGTTCACTACAAAGTATTTTGCTAAAAACGGAAAGAATCAGGAACACTATGGTGTGTGTAGCCCTGCACGAGGACGTCCACATTCTAGTCATCACAAAAAAGTCAATGCTGCTGCTGCTTCCCTTCACCCCTCCCAACTGAACTGCAAGGAAAAGCATTCCCTTACCACTCATGCTTGATGTCTATTTATAAATAACTTTATTTTAAAAAATTAAGTCCAAATATGAGCAATATTAGTATAAAATGGAAAGATAAAGAGGCCCTTTATTTTACTACTATGAAAAAAAAACTTACCTGTATATAAAATCCTATTTCCTATCATAATTCCCATAACTAAATACTCCCGGAAAGGACAGGGAAAAACAGAATGACTCTAAGATAATGCTGATTATTTGTTTAATATCTATGCAGTCTGATGGTATAACTATACTTGGCAACCAAGATTTAAGTATTAAACATGCTGACAAAAATTGCTGCTCCCCCCCCCTTTTTTTTAAAGAAAACGCCATCTCTGGTTAAGTGGAGATGAGACATTATGCTGACTGTGTTATA
>NW_007224927.1:0-684 GCF_000164805.1 Carlito syrichta | reverse complement strand
GCTGCTTCCCTTCACCCCTCCCAACTGAACTGCAAGGAAAAGCATTCCCTTACCACTCATGCTTGATGTCTATTTATAAATAACTTTATTTTAAAAAATTAAGTCCAAATATGAGCAATATTAGTATAAAATGGAAAGATAAAGAGGCCCTTATTTTACTACTATGAAAAAAAAACTTACCTGTATATAAAATCCTATTTCCTATCATAATTCCCATAACTAAATACTCCCGGAAAGGACAGGGAAAACAGAATGACTCTAAGAATAAATGCTGATTATTGTTTAATATCTATGCAGTCTGATGGTATAACTATACTTGGTACCAAGATTTAAGTATTAAACAATGCTGACAAAAATTGCTGCTCCCCCCCCCTTTTTTTTTAAAGAAAACGCCATCTCTGGTTAAGTGGAGATGAGACATTATGCTGACTGTGTTATATTATGAATGCACTAAAATAAACAGACAGATGAAGCAGTATGCTATTTCCAAAAGCAGTGCAAGTGGAGTGAAAGCATTTCCATACGAACCTGGCTTTAAAAACTGGGCTGTCAAAAGAACAGTTAAATGTAACACAAAGTAAGAACTGTCCAATCACTAATGGTCGATTTTTTATTTTTTTGTCTTGTTTTCAATTCACTGCTTGCAAGTATGTACTCATTTAAGAAGAGTGAAAGCGTAAGTAA
>NW_007224926.1:0-931 GCF_000164805.1 Carlito syrichta | reverse complement strand
TTCCTTAAATTTTACTTTTAAAGATTATCACTTAGTCTATGAAAATATTTCTGACGTAAAAAATCAGCAAATGAGAAATGTACGATTCACATGGATGGAAATTTTAAAAGTTCTTTTTTGGAGGTGATTTATTTCAGAACCTAAAATGAATTTGAGATTTCCCCAAAACCCTCAGTGACAATTCTCACACTCTTTCTTCTAACACCTTCGGTTTTGAACACCACCAATGGCACGCGGGTGATGGTATATGTTTGAGGAAGGGAGGGGGGAATGAGGGAGCTACAGAGAATGCAAGACACATGGAGATGAATTATAAAACTTTATTGGCTTGTTAAAAAAATGAATGAATTCAGCAAGTACATTTATGGTCTATCCACATTGTTAAAACAGCACTAAAATAAAATTTTTAAAAGTGAGTATTCATTATTTACAGAAAACATGAAAAATGGTTTTCACACCTGGAACATTATAGGGAAAAAACGGCATGAGAATGATTCACAGACTGCCTCTGGATTACAGCAAGAGGATTTGAACACGAACTGAGTAAAACTTCAGGGTTTGTCTTTCTTAAGACTTTTTTTTTACTACTCTGTATTTTTTATGCTCAATTTAAAAATAGACTGTCTTAAAATAAAGAGGGTGAAAATCTATGTTCTTTTCTTTTCACACATTTTTTTTCTCCCATAAAAACTGACTTCAATCATAGCCAGTGGTTGGAGGTGGGGTGAGGTTTGGGTCTCCTTATCCTAGGTGCTCATTCAAGACCATGCCAGGGCTACACTGCAGAATTAGCCTGAATTACACTTAGAGTAATCTCACTGCCAAAATCAGGTGGCTAGAAGAACCCGTTGTCCCTGCAGACCAAAACAAGGAAATGGGCTGACCTCAGGGAGAAACTGCCTCCTGTGACGGCCATCTTCATGTAACTTTT
>NW_007224925.1:0-682 GCF_000164805.1 Carlito syrichta | reverse complement strand
CTGTCTTAAAATAAAGAGGGTGAAAATCTATGTTCTTTTCTTTTCACACATTTTTTTTCTCCCATAAAAACTGACTTCAATCATAGCCAGTGGTTGGAGGTGGGGTGAGGTTTGGGTCTCCTTATCCTAGGTGCTCATTCAAGACCATGCCAGGGCTACACTGCAGAATTAGCCTGAATTACACTTAGAGTAATCTCACTGCCAAAATCAGGTGGCTAGAAGAACCCGTTGTCCCTGCAGACCAAAACAAGGAAATGGGCTGACCTCAGGGAGAAACTGCCTCCTGTGACGGCCATCTTCATGTAACTTTTTGGGCTGGGAATTATGTCAACCTAATTCAATCTGGCAGCACCCCATACCACATGAAATTCCTGGTCTATCTAGGAATTTAATTTGTCCTTAATCTTCCCAGGTGCCTTTGAAGAGACCTGACATGGTTTGAGGTGCTAGAGGTGAACGGAGCAGAACACACCTCATAGAATGGTTGCCTCTGTACTAGTATCATTGAAGTCAAGCCTGCAGAGCTGCACAAACCCAGGGGCCCCAGGAACATAGACTAGACACGACTGACTCTGCCCACATGGCTGGACGCAGCATCCCTGTGAGACCCTATGTGACACGGAATCACTCCTCTTCAGTCCAGATAGTCCTATTATCTGGAGTCTAGACAAAACAAGATGAA
>NW_007224924.1:0-1007 GCF_000164805.1 Carlito syrichta | reverse complement strand
TTTCACACCTGGAACATTATAGGGAAAAAACGGCATGAGAATGATTCACAGACTGCCTCTGGATTACAGCAAGAGGATTTGAACACGAACTGAGTAAAACTTCAGGGTTTGTCTTTCTTAAGACTTTTTTTTTACTACTCTGTATTTTTTATGCTCAATTTAAAAATAGACTGTCTTAAAATAAAGAGGGTGAAAATCTATGTTCTTTTCTTTTCACACATTTTTTTTCTCCCATAAAAACTGACTTCAATCATAGCCAGTGGTTGGAGGTGGGGTGAGGTTTGGGTCTCCTTATCCTAGGTGCTCATTCAAGACCATGCCAGGGCTACACTGCAGAATTAGCCTGAATTACACTTAGAGTAATCTCACTGCCAAAATCAGGTGGCTAGAAGAACCCGTTGTCCCTGCAGACCAAAACAAGGAAATGGGCTGACCTCAGGGAGAAACTGCCTCCTGTGACGGCCATCTTCATGTAACTTTTTGGGCTGGGAATTATGTCAACCTAATTCAATCTGGCAGCACCCCATACCACATGAAATTCCTGGTCTATCTAGGAATTTAATTTGTCCTTAATCTTCCCAGGTGCCTTTGAAGAGACCTGACATGGTTTGAGGTGCTAGAGGTGAACGGAGCAGAACACACCTCATAGAATGGTTGCCTCTGTACTAGTATCATTGAAGTCAAGCCTGCAGAGCTGCACAAACCCAGGGGCCCCAGGAACATAGACTAGACACGACTGACTCTGCCCACATGGCTGGACGCAGCATCCCTGTGAGACCCTATGTGACACGGAATCACTCCTCTTCAGTCCAGATAGTCCTATTATCTGGAGTCTAGACAAAACAAGATGAAATGAACTTCTATTGCAGTATGAAGGACTTAGGGCAAAATCAGGGAGGAGTTCTAGACAGCTAGCACCAAAGCAGGGGGAGATGCACATCACCTACCCTCCAGTAGGGTGAGGGACGAGTTAGTTCGAGTCTTGTTTAGTAGTTTGATTCCATTTT
>NW_007224923.1:0-770 GCF_000164805.1 Carlito syrichta | reverse complement strand
GTGCTCATTCAAGACCATGCCAGGGCTACACTGCAGAATTACCCTGAATTACACTTAGAGTAATCTCACTGCCAAAATCAGGTGGCTAGAAGAACCCGTTGTCCCTGCAGACCAAAACAAGGAAATGGGCTGACCTCAGGGAGAAACTGCCTCCTGTGACGGCCATCTTCATGTAACTTTTTGGGCTGGGAATTATGTCAACCTAATTCAATCTGGCAGCACCCCATACCACATGAAATTCCTGGTCTATCTAGGAATTTAATTTGTCCTTAATCTTCCCAGGTGCCTTTGAAGAGACCTGACATGGTTTGAGGTGCTAGAGGTGAACGGAGCAGAACACACCTCATAGAATGGTTGCCTCTGTACTAGTATCATTGAAGTCAAGCCTGCAGAGCTGCACAAACCCAGGGGCCCCAGGAACATAGACTAGACACGACTGACTCTGCCCACATGGCTGGACGCAGCATCCCTGTGAGACCCTATGTGACACGGAATCACTCCTCTTCAGTCCAGATAGTCCTATTATCTGGAGTCTAGACAAAACAAGATGAAATGAACTTCTATTGCAGTATGAAGGACTTAGGGCAAAATCAGGGAGGAGTTCTAGACAGCTAGCACCAAAGCAGGGGGAGATGCACATCACCTACCCTCCAGTAGGGTGAGGGACGAGTTAGTTCGAGTCTTGTTTAGTAGTTTGATTCCATTTTTTGCAATGGTGGGAGGGGGAGGGGCATTGTGTGTGTTGTAAATCTGCAAAGCAATCAATAAAA
>NW_007224922.1:0-495 GCF_000164805.1 Carlito syrichta | reverse complement strand
GACCAAAGTGAGGCCCAAACTTTACCTACACAATGACCATTTGTATACCTAACCCTGAATCGTACCCCACATCTTTACAATTAAAAAATTAAAAAAAAATAGAATCCAGTTGAAGCTATATACTTCATTCCTACCTGAAAGCAGAACCCCACCAAAAAAGGCACAAATAAAGCAATGAAAATAAATACTTTGCAAACACTGAAAAAAAAAAGCTTCCCTAATAACACAAAGGATTATGTGTCCTAAAAGGGAGAGTATTATTTAAAGCAATATGAGATTGTCTTAGTCCATCTGGTGCTGCTGTAACAAAATCTCTGAGACTGGGTAATTTATAAACCACAGAAACTTATTTTTTTCACAGTTCTGGAGGTTGTGAAGTCCAAAATAAAGGTGCCAGCAGGCTTGGCTATCTTGTGAGACTGCATTCTTCTGAGGGGAGAAAAACTGTGTCCTCAAATAGCAGAAGAACAAGCTAATGAAGCCATTTTTTTTTTT
>NW_007224921.1:0-671 GCF_000164805.1 Carlito syrichta | reverse complement strand
CACTGGAATCATCTTTTGGAGGGTGGGCCCCTTGTCATATATTTAGTGACATATTTTAAGAGATGTTATCTATGTATTACTTTTAGTTCACTATAAGCTGGATTCTGATGGTAACCACTTTGAGCACCTTTTGTAATCGCAGAAGTCAAAGGTGACTTGTATTCAACTTTCAATAATAGTATATATTGAGTATGACAATTTTAATACAATTTTTTCCCTTCTTAAAATGTGTATACATTTCTCTCTCTCTCTCTCTCTCTCTCTCTCTCTCTCTCTCTCTCTCTCTCACTCACTTTCTCTCTCTCAGAGAGAGAGAAAGAGGAACCCAAAAACTGGAATTATCTCTGTAGGGCGGGCCCGTGTAGTACAGGCTTCCCCACTAGGTGATCGTTCTAGGAAACCATCGACATTAGTGTACCAGCTAGTGTTGTTAGAAACTGCATTAGGCTTCAGTGAATGTTTTTGGATGTTTTTGGGAAATTCTTTCAAGGCATTTGCTCATTTCATGATGGGTGATTTATGAGCTCATCTGCTCACACCATGCTGAATGTTTGCAGTTTTGACCAAAAATAGTATGACCCCTGTGCCCCACCATCCCTATTCACTCAATCTTACCCCAAGCAACTTTTTTCCCCCCCTAGATGAAAAATATCCTCAAAGGTCAACATTTT
>NW_007224920.1:0-1607 GCF_000164805.1 Carlito syrichta | reverse complement strand
TCTCTCTCTCTCTCTCTCTCTCTCTCTCTCTCTCTCTCTCTCACTCACTTTCTCTCTCTCAGAGAGAGAGAAAGAGGAACCCAAAAACTGGAATTATCTCTGTAGGGCGGGCCCGTGTAGTACAGGCTTCCCCACTAGGTGATCGTTCTAGGAAACCATCGACATTAGTGTACCAGCTAGTGTTGTTAGAAACTGCATTAGGCTTCAGTGAATGTTTTTGGATGTTTTTGGGAAATTCTTTCAAGGCATTTGCTCATTTCATGATGGGTGATTTATGAGCTCATCTGCTCACACCATGCTGAATGTTTGCAGTTTTTGACCAAAAATAGTATGACCCCTGTGCCCCACCATCCCTATTCACTCAATCTTACCCCAAGCAACTTTTTTCCCCCCTAGATGAAAAATATCCTCAAAGGTCAACATTTTGCCAGTGTGGAAGAAGTGAAACTCAAAACAGCAGAAACACTAAAAGACAACACAATCGATGAGTTTAAAAACTGTTTTGAGCAGTGGAAAAAGCATCTGAATAGGTGTAGTACTCTGCAAGTGAAGAGAACTTTGAAGGGTTTTGAAGTTTAAACATGTAAGAATAAATACATAATTTTGTAATACATGAGAGTATCAAATTTCACCTGTTCGATGACCACTTATGTAGCTAACCCTGAACTTTACCCTACATCTTTAAAAATAAAAATAAACAAATAAATTGTGGTTTGGTGGGGGTTCCCCTCTCTTATATTATGTATATATATTCTTCTATTAGTTCTGTTTCTCTGGAGAACCTAGAGTAATATATGTATGATCCTCGAAGGCAGGGATCATGGTGAAGCCTGTTTGATAAGGACCTTAATCCCATTAATAAGGGAGGGGCCCTCATGGCCTGATCACCTCTTAAAGACCCCACCTTTAATACTATCACATTGACATCACCTGAATTTTGAAGGAGACTCACTCAAATCATAGGGATGCTACCTATGCTATGGTTTGCATCTTAATCACATTATCTGAGTTCTATAAAGCAAAAAAGGAGAAAATTGCAAGGAGAAATCACCAAATCCACAATTTGGATTGTAGTTTTTAAACACACAATATTAAAAACAATAGATCAAGTAAACAGTGTAAATAAAAACGTAAGGAACTTAAATAACAAATTTGACCTAATGCACATATATACTGATAGAACCCTGCATTAAGAACTGTTTTCAAACAGAAATTTTAGGAAAAATAATTCAGCATATAACCACTAACAAAATAACTTTCAAAAGAATTATTATCATCCAGGCACCATATTTTGACAACAATGCAATTAAACAAGAAATCAATTTTAAAAATTGGGGTTTTTTAATGTCATATTTTGAAAATTAAAGATGCACTCTTATAGAACCCATCAATTTAAATGGGAAGTGGATATTTTATATGATTAGGCACAGAAAACAAAAGAACAATGTATCAAAATATGTGAGATGCTTTTACACGAGATTGGATTTTATAACCTTAAATGCATTTAATAAAGATCAACCAAAATATTTTCATATTCCATTGAAACAGTAAAAGAGAACAGAATGCACATAAGAATAAAAAATAGAAGAAAGACAATAAACATGAGA
>NW_007224919.1:0-784 GCF_000164805.1 Carlito syrichta | reverse complement strand
TCCTAGCTGTGTTGCTTAGCCAAGTTTCTCATGCTGCTCCCATGTCAAATACAGTACTACAACAGCTGGACTGAACAGCGCATAACACTCATTCAGCAACTGAGACATGCAGTACTAAAATCCTTTTGACTGTGCAACCTTTATCAGCATTTCATGATTTCTGCTTAATGCACTTTAGTGTGGATATGAAATGACAAAAGTTCTGTTTCTTCTCTTTATTATTTATCCTTGGTTCCTATTCTTTGGATCTCATCTGAGGTTGCCTGGCCTGCACATGTGGTCGGGAGAGGATGTGATAGATCAGTACTTGATACTGAGTTGCATGGTGTCCAAACCGGTGACTACAAGTATCAGGGTGGCTGTGGGTAACCATGGATACATGTGTGTATACTGCACAGATTACCAGATAATGCACAATCTACAATTTGATGTTATGTTATTTGGTATCCCCACTTCTCCACTGATTCCACCCATAAATTGTAGCTAACTAAATCCGTATGACTATGTACACGAATCCTAAGAAATAGTTGCAGTGGTTATTTACTTCCCATTGCTGTGTGTGCACCCAAATTCCTTTGCAAATATCTGGTATCTGTGGTAAATACCTTGGTGAAAATGGGAAGGTACTGGTCTATCTTCAGCAGCTTTTCAAGAGCATTCCTTTTTATTTTTATGATTTTTGTGTGTTCTGTGTTGCTTATGGAAATGTGTTCTGTCTACAGAAACAGAAGAATATTGCAAGGGGCACTTGCCTTCTGGATGGCAAATGCATCTGAACTTCTCA
>NW_007224918.1:0-2047 GCF_000164805.1 Carlito syrichta | reverse complement strand
ATGTGATGTTAAGTGACATGGTTAGATGGTTTGGTTGTTTTTCTCCTGGCAGGATAGTTTGAGGAAAACTAAGGTGATCTTTGAATTCCCTCAGAATTGTTTTAAAAAGGCCAAAAATTTTCAAGAAATGTTTCTTTCATGTTTGGATGATGAGTATGAGTTTGATGGGTTATGATAGGACATAGATAAAAGGGAAAGTCATTTTATTTGGATACCATTTTGTTACTCCCATATCATCATTTTATAAACAAACATGGATTTCCTTTTCAGTTGTCATTCAAAGCCATTGTCTGTCTTCTATCATGTTTGGATTTCTAAAGCCTATTTCAAATTGTGAAACACTTGTCGTCAAACTACCTTTGGTAGCCTTTTTCTTACTGATGTGAATAGTCAGGGAAATCACTATGATCAAAACAAGTCTTTTAAACCTAAGATTTAGGTTTAGTTTCAGTAGAAAAGAATTATGGTAGTGAATAGCTTAAATTCTACTTTTCAAAAATTCTCAGCTTTTATTTTGATTGTTTCTGTTGATCTTTCCTGCCTCTTTTATTCTCAGTAATTAGTTAATTCAGAGGAATGGACTCTCATATACCTTAATGTAGTAAGCACATGATTATCATGAAAAGACATTTAGAAGTCCTTCCTTTATAAGTCTTATAAAGAAATCAGTATGTTCATGTGTGTTTATTATAGCATCATCTTTTAAGGTAGACTCAATAAAAATTCACTTAGTTATTGTGCCAGTGTTAAGAACAGAAAACTCCTTTAGGTTATATTCTTCCAAAGCTGCTTCAGAACCATAAGTGAAAATGTAATTTGGGAATAACATAACTAAATGTTGTACCTTCATGTCGTACCTTCATATTAGTGTTTTGATTTTTTTAAACTATCATGATTGTTTACAAGTTTCTTTCTCTCGTTCTGCTTGATTTCCCTTCGTCTGTTTTTCTCCAGGAAGTAGACCAGGTTGACCAGGTAGGACATCTTGCTGGGAGTCGATCCTAGCTGTGTTGCTTAGCCAAGTTTCTCATGCTGCTCCCATGTCAAATACAGTACTACAACAGCTGGACTGAACAGCGCATAACACTCATTCAGCAACTGAGACATGCAGTACTAAAATCCTTTTGACTGTGCAACCTTTATCAGCATTTCATGATTTCTGCTTAATGCACTTTAGTGTGGATATGAAATGACAAAAGTTCTGTTTCTTCTCTTTATTATTTATCCTTGGTTCCTATTCTTTGGATCTCATCTGAGGTTGCCTGGCCTGCACATGTGGTCGGGAGAGGATGTGATAGATCAGTACTTGATACTGAGTTGCATGGTGTCCAAACCGGTGACTACAAGTATCAGGGTGGCTGTGGGTAACCATGGATACATGTGTGTATACTGCACAGATTACCAGATAATGCACAATCTACAATTTGATGTTATGTTATTTGGTATCCCCACTTCTCCACTGATTCCACCCATAAATTGTAGCTAACTAAATCCGTATGACTATGTACACGAATCCTAAGAAATAGTTGCAGTGGTTATTTACTTCCCATTGCTGTGTGTGCACCCAAATTCCTTTGCAAATATCTGGTATCTGTGGTAAATACCTTGGTGAAAATGGGAAGGTACTGGTCTATCTTCAGCAGCTTTTCAAGAGCATTCCTTTTTATTTTTATGATTTTTGTGTGTTCTGTGTTGCTTATGGAAATGTGTTCTGTCTACAGAAACAGAAGAATATTGCAGGGGCACTTGCCTTCTGGATGGCAAATGCATCTGAACTTCTCAACTTCATTAAGCAGGACCGAGACCTTAGTCGAATCACATTGGATGCCCAGGATGTTTTAGCACACTTGGTTCAGATGGCATTTAAGTAAGGAACACATTTTTTAAGATGACACTGTTCTACAAATAATTAATTTTAAAGGTTTATATTTAATTGAATATGGATGAGTATCAAGCATAAATATGTATGTGCAAGATGTATCGACTTAATACTGAATTCAGTGAGCTATATGTCAAGAATGCTGACAGTAAAACTTGTATTTTTTAA
>NW_007224917.1:0-765 GCF_000164805.1 Carlito syrichta | reverse complement strand
CGAGGCCAAGGCAGGAGTCACAGAAGTTCAAGACCTCAGCCTAGGCAACATAGTGAGACTTTATTAAAAAAAAAAAATTACCCAGGCATGAAGGCATGTGCTTGTAATTCCAGCTACTCAGGAGGCTGGGGTGGGATCACCTGAACCCCAGAGGTCAAAGCTGTAGTGAGCCATGACTGTGCTCCAGCCTGGGCAACAGTGTGAGACCCCCTAAAAAAGAAAGAAAAATGTAAGGGAAGTGTATCTGTCTTTAAATTTTAAAAAAAGCTACTTTTAAAATGGTTAGATTTGTTACTTAAAACAGTTAACTTTCCATTAATGAAAAAATAAGCTTTGAAAGTGTATGTTTTCCCATCAATACCAGTAAAGTAAAAATGTTTTCGTTATTATAAGTATACTTATTTGAAAGCTGTTTTAAGAGTTCATAGAATTTACCTTTATATGAAAATCATTTTATTTCTTTTGCCAAGAACAGTGCTTATGGAGTTTAAATATTTGTAAATCTTCTCTTAAAGCTAATCATAGAGTGTTGAAAATAAAATCTTGAACAAGTGAAGAGATACTGAATGTGCTTTTATTTCAGTTTCAGATCGTCGTGGCTCAGGTAAACCCCGACCAAAGAGTGAAGGTTTTGAGCTCTATAATAATTCTGCTCAAAATGGGTCTCCTGAGAGTCCTCAGCTGCCTTGGGCAGAGTATAGTGACCAAGAAGTTGCCTGTCGATGACGACTGATGAAAATAAGAGCTGATCACCGCTCCAGCCCC
>NW_007224916.1:0-1162 GCF_000164805.1 Carlito syrichta | reverse complement strand
TTAAAAAAAAAAAATTACCCAGGCATGAAGGCATGTGCTTGTAATTCCAGCTACTCAGGAGGCTGGGGTGGGATCACCTGAACCCCAGAGGTCAAAGCTGTAGTGAGCCATGATTGTGCTCCAGCCTGGGCAACAGTGTGAGACCCCCTAAAAAAGAAAGAAAAATGTAAGGGAAGTGTATCTGTCTTTAAATTTTAAAAAAAGCTACTTTTAAAATGGTTAGATTTGTTACTTAAAACAGTTAACTTTCCATTAATGAAAAAATAAGCTTTGAAAGTGTATGTTTTCCCATCAATACCAGTAAAGTAAAAATGTTTTCGTTATTATAAGTATACTTATTTGAAAGCTGTTTTAAGAGTTCATAGAATTTACCTTTATATGAAAATCATTTTATTTCTTTTGCCAAGAACAGTGCTTATGGAGTTTAAATATTTGTAAATCTTCTCTTAAAGCTAATCATAGAGTGTTGAAAATAAAATCTTGAACAAGTGAAGAGATACTGAATGTGCTTTTATTTCAGTTTCAGATCGTCGTGGCTCAGGTAAACCCCGACCAAAGAGTGAAGGTTTTGAGCTCTATAATAATTCTGCTCAAAATGGGTCTCCTGAGAGTCCTCAGCTGCCTTGGGCAGAGTATAGTGAACCAAAGAAGTTGCCTGGCGATGACAGACTGATGAAAAATAGAGCTGATCACCGCTCCAGCCCCAATGTAGCAAGTATGAGGAATCACTTTCTTGCTTCCTAAGTATACTTGTGGTCACAGTGAGGAGCGGGACATGGGGGCAAAGGCACTTTGTAGTTTGTTATTTTTTAAATTAAAGGTATTATAATTAATATATTGCCCTCATATATTGGCCAACTATGATTTGGTTTTCATAAGGGATAGCATAACTAATGTGTCTTTAACAGAAATAAAAACTAAGATGGGAAACTTGATACCTTAGGCAAGCATACTGGTAATGTGTCTTCTCGGGTTGGCAACAGGAACTAAGATCCTTTTTTTACACCTTCAAAGGGTTGTTAACAAAAGAAGAAGAAATAATAGAAAGATTTGCAACAGGACACTCAAGGCTGGCAAAACCTAAAGTATTTGCTATCTGGCCCTTTCCTAAGAATGTTTACTAGCCCCTGGTGTACAAAAACTCCTTGTAGCTCTGGGCTCT
>NW_007224915.1:0-1169 GCF_000164805.1 Carlito syrichta | reverse complement strand
AGTGCAAACATGCATATTTATATCTTTAAAAAAAGGGTATGGGAACACTGTTACTATTTATATCTCTAGTAATTTATGTGACTCCAGCAGTCATAATATATTAGAATAATTCTGAGATTGAATATATTTTTAGTTATGTGGGCTAGTCACTCATAATGAGAGTTTTTATTTTGAAGCATTATTAACCTACAGAAAAAAGGAAATATGTTTATTTTATAGTTTAAGTGTTTGAGTATTCAGTCACACACATACTTAGCAGTCTTACACATAAACTAATCTCAACAGAATCATTTAGATTTCAAGAGATGCATTGTGAATATTTACCAGATGTGCCTTTGTACATGCAAAATATCAGAGTGTCACTAAAATGCTGAGGCAGTAGCACAGTCAATTACACAATGCTTTTCCGGTTTTTATAGGATATTAGGAAGTTCAGTCCCACTTTTGCCTCTCACTGACTTTAGCATTGTATGGGTCACTTAGACTCCCTATGCATTTAAATTCCTTCTTTGGAAAATGAGTAAAAAAATTCCAATTTTTGGATTGCTAAGAGTACTGAATGTGTATGTAATGTCTATAAAAGCAGCTATTGTCTGTATAATATTTTTTCAAAGTTCTAGAAAGAAACATAATGCTTGCACTAGTTATTGCATCAGTTTTTAAAAAGTCTAATTACTGACTTGCAGTTCAGAAGCAGACAAATATATTAAAAATAAATACACAGATACTCGTATTCCTCAATAAAATGGAGCAGTTCATTGCAGGCTAAAACTTGTCGTTCAGAACTGTCTTAAACTTGCACTGAGAACAGCTAAAGAAATCCAAACAAATTTTTAAACATCATATTTTAAAGGTAGAAAAGTCATGAAAACAGCACAGATTAAAAGGACTAACATTTCAAAGAGGGAAGTAGAGGAGCCATTATATTTTCAGCTGGTACTTTCCTGGAGGAATTTACATATTTCTGGGTATCACTTAGAATCTAAGTAACTGGAAATCCAAGAATGTAAGTATGCTTTAACAATTGAAAACTGGTCAATGTAATTCAGCAGTGTTTAACAAAAACTGAGAAAAATCATATGGTGATTTGAATAGATGAAAAAATAATAAAATTCTATATCCATTGATGGGAAGAGTCTGATTTTTAAAAGTATAGATACAATGGAATG
>NW_007224914.1:0-745 GCF_000164805.1 Carlito syrichta | reverse complement strand
TTTAACCAAGAATCTAATTTCTTGAGGGAACCATCTAGATTTGCCAGATCTGGCAACTATAATCTCCATCGTTAAGTGGATGATAGATACTAGCGCCAGAGAATGGCACAGGCATCTGGTTTGATTCTTGCCTTTTTTTTTTAAACATTTTTTATTTTAAAGTTGTGGGATACAGTTAAGGGTTAGGTATACAAATATGCATCGTTCAGTCACCCTTGTTGATAAGGAGTGTCCCCCCCATCCCCAGACAGATACTGACTACCGTTAATCCCACCTCCCTTTCACTCCCTGTCCCCCCCATAGTTTCCTTCCACTGTCCATCCTTTTCTTAGAGTATTACAATAGATGTTCAAGGTTCGCTTATGAGTGAGAACATGTGATACTCAGATCTTTGTTTCTATGAGAGATCACTCAGTATTATAAACTCTAATTCCATCCAGGTTGCTGTGAAGTTCATGATTTTGTTCTTTTTTACGACTGCATAGTATTCCATCGTGTATATGTACCACATTTTTTTAATCAGGTCCTCTTTTGATGGACAGCATGGTTGGTTCCAGGTTCTTGCTATTGTGAACAATGCTGCGATAAACATACGTGTGCAGGTATCTTTTTTATAGAGTGATTTGAGTTCTTCAGGGTATATTCCCAGTAGGGGGAATGTGGGGTCATATGGGAGGTCGATATTTAGAGCTTTTAGGAATCGCCACACTGCTTTCCACAGAGGTTGCACTAGTTACACTCCCAC
>NW_007224913.1:0-327 GCF_000164805.1 Carlito syrichta | reverse complement strand
CTTATGAGATATCATTTAAGGAGTATAAAAAGAAAGTATAGCTAGCTTTAGGAGACTCTGAGGATTCTAGTAATAAACACTTCCTATATAAAATTATTATGCAGGTAGGAAAAAAGAATTCATTTCTAGTCATTATTGCATCATTTTAAAAAATTTACTATGCAGATTGTAGAAATAAGCTATAAAACTCTATGCATTTGCAATTGTTAAAATGTTTTATTAGGACATATATTTGGCATACTGCCCTCATTTTACTTTAGTGACTTAAAGCGTTGCTTTAAAAAACACAGTTTCTCTGTAAGTACTATTGAGACATTTCCTAAATAG
>NW_007224912.1:0-302 GCF_000164805.1 Carlito syrichta | reverse complement strand
TATAAAATTATTATGCAGGTAGGAAAAAAGAATTCATTTCTAGTCATTATTGCATCATTTAAAAAAATTTACTATGCAGATTGTAGAAATAAGCTATAAAACTCTATGCATTTGCAATTGTTAAAATGTTTTATTAGGACATATATTTGGCATACTGCCCTCATTTTACTTTAGTGACTTAAAGCGTTGCTTTAAAAAACACAGTTTCTCTGTAAGTACTATTGAGACATTTCCTAAATAGCAATGGAGGGATATTGCCCCCAGCAGGGAAAAAAGAGAATAGAAATAGAGATTAACTTTAG
>NW_007224911.1:0-1606 GCF_000164805.1 Carlito syrichta | reverse complement strand
AATGGAGGGATATTGCCCCCAGCAGGGAAAAAAGAGAATAGAAATAGAGATTAACTTTAGCAATTCATCTAAAAATTGATGAATATCAGTGTAAGTAACTACACATTGACAAGAAGCAATCTTAGAAATAAACATTTTCTTAGAATTAAAACATCTGTTGAATTTGTTCTGTATTTTGTAATTATGTGTTTTAAGACACAAATCTTAAAGAAAAATTACTATATAGATTATATTGAAATTTAAAATCAATTAAAAATAGCTCTTAGTTAATATTTTTACCCTTGAAATCATCAGTGCTTTATAGTAATTAAAAATAACAGAACATTGTTCCAGTTCTGTTATATATCAGAAGTTGATATAAGTAAGGTCTTATAGCTTTTAAAATAAATTAATTTTTTTGACCCCTAACTCTTACAAAAACTGAAGTGAACATTTTAGGAGTCATCTCACTTCTGCGGTATTAATAGATTAGTTTAATTTAAATTTGGGGTATCCACTTTCCTTTAAAAATGTAGAAATTATATTGCAAGCACAGGAAGAAGTCGTATTGGAAGTTTTCTTCTCTGTGACATTGTTCTGAAACATTGTGCCACAATTACAATGGGCAATTCAAAATTTATGATGCATTGCATAATTTATTGCCACATTTCAGGATGGCTTTTTTTGACTTACAGAAGGGATGAACATTTTGAGGCATTTTCAGATACAGGCTTTTAAAGTTATTTTCTCTCTCTCTCTGGACTGCTTTCCCCCACCCCCCACTTCCTGTCTAAAATTGAGAACTTTTGAACATCTCAGTGTCTGTGACGAGATTGAATTTATGTATGGTTGACATTTAAAATAAAATGTTATTGCAGAAAATGTCAGAAAGTGTAGAAGTTAAGTCATCTGTTAGAGGAACTTAATATACTTTATAACCTTGTAATTTTTATCAGATTTAAAAGATTTATTCTGTTATAAATAAATGATGTTATCCATAAACTTGAACTTTCTCTTGGAGTAAATAATAGTCATTGAAGATAATAAATTGAAAAGTAAAGACTTTAAATAGCCTCTTGAAATACTCTAGGGTTGATAATAGGTAGAGTACTTTAGTTTGAAAAATTTTTGAAAGCTTTAATGTAGAACTATCTACTTGCATTTAGAATAATCAAAACATCCGTATATCTTCTAAACATTAAGACATATCTGATGGATTAAAAAATATGTTAAGATAACACTTGCTTTCACTAGAAAGCTATTTCTGTTCTCACATGGCTGAGTTCTGGGAAATAGCATTGTGAAAAAGGGACACTTTAAATTACTGTGCAAACTTCTAACATAGAGGAGCTCTCTGCTCCATCACCCTGTCCTTGGCTCCATGGAAGATATTAAAGAACACATATCGTCATTCTAAAACTACTTAAAAATCTAACTGAGAAGATTCAACAGACACTTGAAGCATATTACTTCAAAAGTCACAGCAAAGAAAAAGTAGCACTATAGATAAATACCTAGAAACTAAGGGAATACTTGATAAACAAGTAAGATTCACGTTCAGGACCACTGCTTTGCTAAACTCTGGTCTGGCCATATGGCTCCTCAAGCTATGACTGCCATGTTTTTC
>NW_007224910.1:0-574 GCF_000164805.1 Carlito syrichta | reverse complement strand
CCATTAAATTACCAACATCATTCTTCTCAGACCTGGAAACAACAATACAGAAATTCATTTAGAAACATAAATGACCACAAATAGCCAAAATAATTTTCAGAAAAAAAGGCAGGAGGTATCACACGCCCAGACCTTAAACTTTATTATAAGGGTACCATAAACAAAATGACCTGATTGAGATTCCAGGATAGAGATTCCAGAAGCAAAACCTCAATTTCTCAACCAACTCTTCTTCAACAAAGCCTTCACCAACAACCACCGAGTAGAGGAGAACCTAATCAGTAAATGGTGCTGGGAAAACTGGCTGACCACATACAAAAGATTGAAACAGGACCTTCACCTCTCACCATACACAAAAAAATCAACTCTAAACAGATCAATGACCTAAACATAAAACCTCAAACTATAAAAACCTTAGAAAATACAGGAGAATAGGCAACCAATTCCTGATCAAAGCCCCAAAAGACCATGCCATAAGAGATAAGATAGGCAAGTAGGATCTCATCAAACTGAAAAGCTTCTGCAAAGCAAAATAAACCATTAAGAGAGTGGGTAGCCAACCCAAAGAATGGGC
>NW_007224909.1:0-722 GCF_000164805.1 Carlito syrichta | reverse complement strand
GAGGTATCACACGCCCAGACCTTAAACTTTATTATAAGGGTACCATAAACAAAATGACCTGATTGAGATTCCAGGATAGAGATTCCAGAAGCAAAACCTCAATTTCTCAACCAACTCTTCTTCAACAAAGCCTTCACCAACAACCACCGAGTAGAGGAGAACCTAATCAGTAAATGGTGCTGGGAAAACTGGCTGACCACATACAAAAGATTGAAACAGGACCTTCACCTCTCACCATACACAAAAAAATCAACTCTAAACAGATCAATGACCTAAACATAAAACCTCAAACTATAAAAACCTTAGAAAATACAGGAGAATAGGCAACCAATTCCTGATCAAAGCCCCAAAAGACCATGCCATAAGAGATAAGATAGGCAAGTAGGATCTCATCAAACTGAAAAGCTTCTGCAAAGCAAAATAAACCATTAAGAGAGTGGGTAGCCAACCCAAAGAATGGGCAAAAAATATTTGCCAACTGTATATCTGACAAAGGCCTATGGCTCTACAAGGAACTCAAACGTGCCAAGAGGAAAAATACAGACAGCCCTATTAAAAGTAGGTGAAAGATATGAATAGACACTTCTCAAAAGAAGACATATGAGCAGCCAACAGATACATTTAAAAAAATGCGACTCAGCCTGTAATCCCAGTACTTTGGAGACTGAGGCGAATGGATTGCCTGAGCCCGCAGGTTCAAGACCAGCCCAGCCAATTTGGCA
>NW_007224908.1:0-2204 GCF_000164805.1 Carlito syrichta | reverse complement strand
CTTTCTATTTGAATAATCCTCTCTAATATAACTTGGTTTATATTTCTTTAAATTCTATTTGCATACTTCTTATTTCTATCTTTGGATTCCCATTGAGTTCACATTTTTACAATTTTTTCAATGTATTGGGTATTAAGCCTGTCATTTTAGTTTTCAGACTTTTAAAATATAATACAGCAAGTTAAAGTTATAAACTTTTCTCTAATTACTGCTTTAGCCAATTTCTACTAGTTTTGACATTATTATTTGCAAAATTTATTTTCTTTGGTGGAGTGGTAAAAGGTGATGGACAGAAATAAATAAATAAGTAAAATATATTTTATAGGTGATAAGTGTTATAAAATATATGTAAGCTAAGGGGATAAGGAATGCTGGGGTAGAGATGAGGTTTTGCAATTTTAAATAAAACATTTAGCAAGTGTTCATTCACAAAATGATTTTGTGCAAAAAACTTGAGGAAAATGAATAAAAAGACCCTTGCAAATACCTGGGGAAAAAGCATACAACAAGAGGAAACTTCAATTTCAAAAGCCCTGTGGTAGAAGCATGGTTAAAATATTGGGAAATAGCAAGGAAGCAGATATGGCTAGAGTAGACTGGCCAAGGGAAAGAATAAAAGGAAAGTATTCTGAGAATTAACAGGGGATATATTATATAGGGCTATACATGCTGGTTTAAGTAATTTTACCATTAATGAGGCAGGAAACCATTGGAAGCTTTTAAGCAGAGGATTGACAGAACCTGACTTTTATTTTTTTCAGTTTCAAATGTTGAGTGCAGACACTAGGGGCAAGGACAGAATCAGGGAAGTCAGGTAAGAAGCTATGAAAATGTGCCTGGCAAATAATGGTGGTGGGTCAGATTGCAGTCACACTGGTGAGTGAAATTAGTGAAAAAAAGTAATAATTTCTCCTGTCGTCTTTCAAATATTACTCTCCTACCATTTCTGTTTATGTTGTTATCATTTTGAATTCCATCTTCCATGTCTTCTAACTTTTAAAAATGTTTATCTCTCTGTACTTGGTAATTTCTTCAGGCCTATTTTCTATTTCACTAATTATTTCTTCAGCTCATGTAAGCTACTTTTTTTGCTCTATTTTGATTTTTAATATCAAACTGAATTTTTTATTTATATATTCTTTCTTAAGTACATCTTTTTAATGATGTCTTCTTTCTCTCATATATATGGTTTATTTTTTTATGTCTTTATCCATATTATTTATATTTATTTAACAGTGTCTATCTATTATCTGAAGTTCCTGGAGGTCAGCTTCTATTGTCTATTGGTCTGTTGCCTATCTCTAATAGTTGTTTCATCATGAACTATGTAATTTTTCTTCATGAGCTACTTTTCAGTGGGAATTTAATTTGTAAAACATTTTGCAATCTTGTGTGAGGGTGTATCCTGTCAGATGAATTTGTACTTACTTCTTTCTGGAACTCTCAAAATAATAGCTGTATGTAATCTCCTTCATATTATTTCTTAGCTTAGTTTTTCAGATCATTCATATAGTATCGATTCAAGCTTCAAACTCAGTACAACAAGTCTTTGATAACAAATAATCAGCAATGATAACTTTGCTTCTGTGGTTAGGCAGACAAACAAATTTTATTCATGACTTCCTATAATAATACATAGAAACTTTTAAATCCTCTACTTTTTTTTTTTTTTTTGCCCTTGGAAGATTCTTACTCTGTGGGTAGACTTCAGTTATGCATCTATTTATTTTGAACACTTCAGGTCTAATGTCTCATTCTTTGTCTATATAGTTACCTAAAAGTCAAAACCTTTGTTAGTCCCAGAGTCTTCTTATGAGCTTATTTAATTGCTGTTGATTTTCCTTTCTTGCCAGCTCAGGTACGCCTTTAAATGATATTTGTTGTGCTCTAAGGAGCTGCTTAATGAGATATGTTGACAGATATGGACAAAGAACTATTTGACCCTTTCTGGTTTCATATTTATTACTCATTTATTTATTCATACTGGCTTCACAACTTGGCCGAATTGACAAATTATTTCTTTGCTTCTGCTGTTTTTTTTTTTTTTCCTTTCTTCCTTCTAGATTTTTTCCCTTGCTACTCTTAACTCCATATATGACCCATACATTAAGGCCCATATTAAATGTTAATCCTTTCAGGAAGCCTTCTTTCACTTGCCAATGGACATAATATTCTCTCCCTTGATATCTTATCGGCATCTCTTC
>NW_007224907.1:0-3609 GCF_000164805.1 Carlito syrichta | reverse complement strand
GGATAAACTTCTAAATGAGGGATTATAGGGATAACAGTATGATACTTTGTATATACTGATAAAAGTTGGAAATTGCCTTTCCTTGAGGTTGCAATCATCTCACTCCACTAGAAAGAGAGTACCTTGGTTCACGTCAGATGCATATTGTTGCTATCCAACCTTTTGGCCTTTGATATTTTGGTAAGTAAAATATAATTCTGTGTACCTGTAACGTGAATGTTTCTTATTCTGAGCTTCGTGTCTCGTCTTTCCATGTGTGTAAAAACCATGTTTGTTTTGTAGAAATTGGGACTCATGACCTATAGTAATTTCCTTATGAGCTTTTTGGAGTTTGAATCATCATTTTACATAAGCTTTTCATAAATAGGCTAAATTAACACTATGATACACATCACTAAGATTTTCTATACTTAGTTATCTTTTGACTATTATGGTTCATGCAGTGTCAAAATATCATTTTTGTCTTTTTAATGTTTTCTTTAAGTCTTCTAAATTTGATATCATAATTTTTCCAAGTACTACTATATATTGATGATGAATTTAGATCTATATCAAATTTATATGTAATGTGTATTTTCAACTTTACTTTATTTTAGTAGTCCACAGTTGTCCTAATTCAATTCATTGAATAGTCCATGTTTTATGGTCTACTTTGGTATGTAATCTATATCATATACTAAGTTCCCATAAGTACCTGTGTCTAATATTAACTTTTCATTGATCTGATTTTTATACATAAATCAGTTCTATAATGTTGCACTTATTCAGGTTTACACTGCATTCTAATCATTTTTATTTTTCTTCTCTATTCAGAAGATGTAAATGGGGTTTGTTTTTTCTTATTTATTCTCACTGCTTGTTTTTGTGTACAGAAACTGCCTGTTGGTCACTATTATGAGGAGTCATATATGAATGCTTGATTACTATGATAAGAAAAACAGTGAAAAAAAATTGGGGGTCGGGTAGTTATGAGCCTTGAATGATGCTTTAATATAGTTTGTTGTTGCAAGTTGATATTGCTTCACATTGATACTTAGGCTCATAACTGGAAATTGAATTCTTGAAAACAACAATTACTAACAGAGGGGTGGACCAGATTAGGTGGGGTGGGAGAGTTTTATATGAGAGTGGAAATGGGACAGAGGCCAAGAAACATCTCAGGAAGGGATAATGTCTCAAATGATTTTGGTCTCTAATGTGTCTATGGTTTTTGTACAGGAAATAACAGAGCTGCCCAGTATCGTGTGTGTGTGTGTGTGTGTGTGTGTGTGTGTGTGTGTGTGTGTGTTTGCTTGAGTCAAAGTCTCACTCTCTTGCCCAAGCTGGAGTGCAGTGGCAAGCTCACTGCTGCCACAGCCACGACCTGCAAGGCTCAGGTGATTAACCTGCTGCCTCAGCCCTCCAAGTAGCTGGAACTACAGGCATACCACCATGCCCGGCTAATTTTCTGATTTATGGTAGAGACGAGGACTCACCAAGTTGCCCAGGTTGGTCTCGAACTCCTGGGCTCAGGCAATCCTCTTGCCTCTGCCACCCTATATTCTGGAATTACCGGCATAAGCCACTGCACCTGGCCAAAATCCTGAAATACCTGATTTGGTCACCAGCTTTCATTCCAGTTCCTGTAGGCACCTCCTGAGTCAGGGGACTTGGAACTGTCCTCTGAAGTCATCACCGAATCGAGGAAGGCTCTCCTCCTCCTGCAGCACGGGGCAGCTCTCCACTTGCAGACAGAAGAATGGAGGAAAGGTAAGGGCATATGCCAAGAAGTCTTCTTTCCAAAGTCAATTTTGTTTTTCTCTGTAACTCCTCAATTCTGCATTTCCATCTTGGGGTACTGTATGCAGGGGGTCATGAACTTGCTTCAGGAAAAGGAGGAGAAATTAGGTGCTGGCAGCCTGGACTGTGGGAGTCCCGAATGGGGTCACATAGGCCTTTCTTCCTTCTGATCCATCTCCTCCTACCACCCCCTGTATTTCAACTATTCAGTCTGTTGTTGTGGAGAGAATGCTGCCTCTTAGATTTACTTAAGAAACAAGGGGACATGCAAGCACTGTTTCAAAGAGCTGAACTGCAGTAAAGACAGGTTTTGTTCCTTTACTAACTTTTCATGGCACATCTGAAATGTCCAATGAAAACACTGATGATTCAATCTGAAATATCTGAAGAGTGTTTCATGTGGGGACTGTTGAAAACAATGGGCAGAATTAAGGGAAAGCAGCAATAGGGAAGCACTCTTCCAAATCCAGGCTCAATGGGAGAGGGAAGGAGCAGTTACCATTGAGAGCGTAGCCACAGCTGAAGATGTAGCAGGAGAAAGGGATCACTAGGCAGGTGGAGAAGCCATGAGTGACAAACACAGCCTCACAGCAGAGAGCCAGGCGGCGGGAATACCAATCACTATCCTCCTGTCCCCCAATCTCCTGGTGGTGTCTCCCAGTGGCTCAATTCAGCCAGAAATAGGATCCCACGGGTAAGAGACAGAGACACCACCATCTTGGGAGGTCAAACAGGGTGGGGAAGGATGGAAGAACATCTTCAAGGCTAATGGAAATTACTGTCCATGCCTCCCACCCTCCTCATACCCCCTGGGGTTTTCTCTTTCTAAATGTCATTGAATCATTTCTCATCTAAGTTCCATCAGAGTTATTCTTTTTTCTCTTTGCAACTTATTTCTCTAGTGTCACTTGTATGGAGAAATATCTGCATTTATCAAACATGCCTAGTAAAAGAAATGTAATTTTAAAAAGAGAAAACAATTCTGTTTGTTACAGTGTATGTTTGGCTGCTTTAATTTGGGGTCTCTATCACATAAATAAAAATCTTAAACAAGAATGTGCAGCTGGCCTTCTGCATCAGTGTGCCTCACATTTGCAGATTCAACCACCATAGATTGAAGACATTCCCTCCTCTCACAAAAGGGGAGGATAGTTGTATCAGTACTAAACAGACACAGACATTTTTCTTTTTATTATTCCCTAAACAATACAATACAACAACAATTCACATAGCATTTAGACTGTATTAGGTATTACATGGCATTCCCATTGTATTAAGCAATCTAGAAGTGATTTAAAGTATACAGCAGAAAGTGCATAGGTTATATACAAAATGCTACATTATTTTAGAAAAAGAAATTGCGCTTCTGCAGGTATGGTTTGTTTGGTATTCCCACACCAATGCCCTGTAGATACCCAGAGATGACTATATTTTAGAACTGAGCTGGAGTCTCCAGGGATGATACATTAGGACCTAAAAATTTGCAACTCCCCAACCTTAAACAATTACCCTCATTCTCCTACACAGCTCCCAACCACATCAGCATTACAGCCTGATGGAAGAGGATAGGGGAAGAGGAGGCTGTCCTCCTTCTATGAATCCCATGACCCTGAACTTGGTTAGATCACTTGTGCTCACCTCCCATTGACCAACACCTAGTCATACGAGATCATCCAGAATGAGGAAGACCAGAATGGGGATTCTTTCTCAGTTCTTATGCTCTCAGAATTGTTATGTGACATAAGAACAAAGAAAGATTGGGGGATATTAACAGTCTCTACAGCCTGTGATTAACTCTCAAATTCCGTGCTCTCATGAAGATTTTTTTAA
>NW_007224906.1:0-724 GCF_000164805.1 Carlito syrichta | reverse complement strand
GATTCTTACTTCAAAGGCTTATCGGAATCAACTTCAATTGTTTGGGCACACATAAGTAATTCTTTTAACACACATAGAGATCTCTGATCTGATCTCTGATTTCATATACTGATGAGCTGTTCAGCTTAGGCCAAAGCCCCACCCCTACACCCTGTGCCACAATGCTTCTAGCTCTCAGAAAAGCCATACTAGGTGTTTACTTCAAAGGTTTATCGGAATCAACTTCAGTTGTTTGGGCACACATAAGTAATTCTTTTAACACACATAGAGCTGTCCACAAGCAGAATTATGATTATATGTGTGTCTTCTAATGTGTCATTTTTATTTTTCTAATGGCTTTGTGTTTTCATTTTCATTTGTATTTATAAATCTGCCACTACCATTAGGCTTCTCATGCATGAATGCATTTATTCTTGAATAAATGTCTATTGAGAACACAGTGTACCTCACACAGAGCTAGCCAGTGGAGATGTGAAAGGTGCTCCAGTCTTCAATGGCTGACACACTGAGCCATATCTATCTCCCAGGCCCAGCCATTCTCACTCCTATCCTAGCTAAAGCTCACACTTTCTCATTACTGATGTTTGTTCTTACTCTCCTCCTTAGATGTGCACTCTTAGCTTGGGTTGTCACTATCACCCCTGTGACTTTCTGAAGTCTTGTACCTGGCAGAAAATTTCTGGCCTAGGGCAGAGAAAGGATTTGACAAGAGCTGCAGCCTGTG
>NW_007224905.1:0-6062 GCF_000164805.1 Carlito syrichta | reverse complement strand
GGATAAACTTCTAAATGAGGGATTATAGGGATAACAGTATGATACTTTGTATATACTGATAAAAGTTGGAAATTGCCTTTCCTTGAGGTTGCAATCATCTCACTCCACTAGAAAGAGAGTACCTTGGTTCACGTCAGATGCATATTGTTGCTATCCAACCTTTTGGCCTTTGATATTTTGGTAAGTAAAATATAATTCTGTGTACCTGTAACGTGAATGTTTCTTATTCTGAGCTTCGTGTCTCGTCTTTCCATGTGTGTAAAAACCATGTTTGTTTTGTAGAAATTGGGACTCATGACCTATAGTAATTTCCTTATGAGCTTTTTGGAGTTTGAATCATCATTTTACATAAGCTTTTCATAAATAGGCTAAATTAACACTATGATACACATCACTAAGATTTTCTATACTTAGTTATCTTTTGACTATTATGGTTCATGCAGTGTCAAAATATCATTTTTGTCTTTTTAATGTTTTCTTTAAGTCTTCTAAATTTGATATCATAATTTTTCCAAGTACTACTATATATTGATGATGAATTTAGATCTATATCAAATTTATATGTAATGTGTATTTTCAACTTTACTTTATTTTAGTAGTCCACAGTTGTCCTAATTCAATTCATTGAATAGTCCATGTTTTATGGTCTACTTTGGTATGTAATCTATATCATATACTAAGTTCCCATAAGTACCTGTGTCTAATATTAACTTTTCATTGATCTGATTTTTATACATAAATCAGTTCTATAATGTTGCACTTATTCAGGTTTACACTGCATTCTAATCATTTTTATTTTTCTTCTCTATTCAGAAGATGTAAATGGGGTTTGTTTTTTCTTATTTATTCTCACTGCTTGTTTTTGTGTACAGAAACTGCCTGTTGGTCACTATTATGAGGAGTCATATATGAATGCTTGATTACTATGATA
The DNA here is from genome assembly GCF_000164805.1 of Carlito syrichta. NCBI lineage: Eukaryota > Metazoa > Chordata > Mammalia > Primates > Tarsiidae > Carlito > Carlito syrichta. Next base: position 5,131 of record NW_007224905.1, on the reverse strand, counting down.
AGAAAAACAGTGAAAAAAAATTGGGGGTCGGGTAGTTATGAGCCTTGAATGATGCTTTAATATAGTTTGTTGTTGCAAGTTGATATTGCTTCACATTGATACTTAGGCTCATAACTGGAAATTGAATTCTTGAAAACAACAATTACTAACAGAGGGGTGGACCAGATTAGGTGGGGTGGGAGAGTTTTATATGAGAGTGGAAATGGGACAGAGGCCAAGAAACATCTCAGGAAGGGATAATGTCTCAAATGATTTTGGTCTCTAATGTGTCTATGGTTTTTGTACAGGAAATAACAGAGCTGCCCAGTATCGTGTGTGTGTGTGTGTGTGTGTGTGTGTGTGTGTGTGTGTGTGTGTTTGCTTGAGTCAAAGTCTCACTCTCTTGCCCAAGCTGGAGTGCAGTGGCAAGCTCACTGCTGCCACAGCCACGACCTGCAAGGCTCAGGTGATTAACCTGCTGCCTCAGCCCTCCAAGTAGCTGGAACTACAGGCATACCACCATGCCCGGCTAATTTTCTGATTTATGGTAGAGACGAGGACTCACCAAGTTGCCCAGGTTGGTCTCGAACTCCTGGGCTCAGGCAATCCTCTTGCCTCTGCCACCCAATATTCTGGAATTACCGGCATAAGCCACTGCACCTGGCCAAAATCCTGAAATACCTGATTTGGTCACCAGCTTTCATTCCAGTTCCTGTAGGCACCTCCTGAGTCAGGGGACTTGGAACTGTCCTCTGAAGTCATCACCGAATCGAGGAAGGCTCTCCTCCTCCTGCAGCACGGGGCAGCTCTCCACTTGCAGACAGAAGAATGGAGGAAAGGTAAGGGCATATGCCAAGAAGTCTTCTTTCCAAAGTCAATTTTGTTTTTCTCTGTAACTCCTCAATTCTGCATTTCCATCTTGGGGTACTGTATGCAGGGGGTCATGAACTTGCTTCAGGAAAAGGAGGAGAAATTAGGTGCTGGCAGCCTGGACTGTGGGAGTCCCGAATGGGGTCACATAGGCCTTTCTTCCTTCTGATCCATCTCCTCCTACCACCCCCTGTATTTCAACTATTCAGTCTGTTGTTGTGGAGAGAATGCTGCCTCTTAGATTTACTTAAGAAACAAGGGGACATGCAAGCACTGTTTCAAAGAGCTGAACTGCAGTAAAGACAGGTTTTGTTCCTTTACTAACTTTTCATGGCACATCTGAAATGTCCAATGAAAACACTGATGATTCAATCTGAAATATCTGAAGAGTGTTTCATGTGGGGACTGTTGAAAACAATGGGCAGAATTAAGGGAAAGCAGCAATAGGGAAGCACTCTTCCAAATCCAGGCTCAATGGGAGAGGGAAGGAGCAGTTACCATTGAGAGCGTAGCCACAGCTGAAGATGTAGCAGGAGAAAGGGATCACTAGGCAGGTGGAGAAGCCATGAGTGACAAACACAGCCTCACAGCAGAGAGCCAGGCGGCGGGAATACCAATCACTATCCTCCTGTCCCCCAATCTCCTGGTGGTGTCTCCCAGTGGCTCAATTCAGCCAGAAATAGGATCCCACGGGTAAGAGACAGAGACACCACCATCTTGGGAGGTCAAACAGGGTGGGGAAGGATGGAAGAACATCTTCAAGGCTAATGGAAATTACTGTCCATGCCTCCCACCCTCCTCATACCCCCTGGGGTTTTCTCTTTCTAAATGTCATTGAATCATTTCTCATCTAAGTTCCATCAGAGTTATTCTTTTTTCTCTTTGCAACTTATTTCTCTAGTGTCACTTGTATGGAGAAATATCTGCATTTATCAAACATGCCTAGTAAAAGAAATGTAATTTTAAAAAGAGAAAACAATTCTGTTTGTTACAGTGTATGTTTGGCTGCTTTAATTTGGGGTCTCTATCACATAAATAAAAATCTTAAACAAGAATGTGCAGCTGGCCTTCTGCATCAGTGTGCCTCACATTTGCAGATTCAACCACCATAGATTGAAGACATTCCCTCCTCTCACAAAAGGGGAGGATAGTTGTATCAGTACTAAACAGACACAGACATTTTTCTTTTTATTATTCCCTAAACAATACAATACAACAACAATTCACATAGCATTTAGACTGTATTAGGTATTACATGGCATTCCCATTGTATTAAGCAATCTAGAAGTGATTTAAAGTATACAGCAGAAAGTGCATAGGTTATATACAAAATGCTACATTATTTTAGAAAAAGAAATTGCGCTTCTGCAGGTATGGTTTGTTTGGTATTCCCACACCAATGCCCTGTAGATACCCAGAGATGACTATATTTTAGAACTGAGCTGGAGTCTCCAGGGATGATACATTACGACCTAAAAATTTGCAACTCCCCAACCTTAAACAATTACCCTCATTCTCCTACACAGCTCCCAACCACATCAGCATTACAGCCTGATGGAAGAGGATAGGGGAGAGAGCTGTCCTCCTTCTATGATCCCATGACCCTGACTTGGTTAGATCACTTGTGCTCACCTCCCATTGACCAACACCTAGTCATACGAGATCATCCAGAATGAGGAAGACCAGAATGGGGATTCTTTCTCAGTTCTTATGCTCTCAGAATTGTTATGTGACATAAGAACAAAGAAAGATTGGGGGATATTAACAGTCTCTACAGCCTGTGATTAACTCTCAAATTCCGTGCTCTCATGAAGATTTTTTTAAGAAGATTCTCAGAAATACCGAATGATGAGTTAGATAACAATGGGAAAGTCTTATGCAGGACTCCAGGAGACCAGGGGCTGGTATTGGGACTGCTCTTCCTGGTGTGATAACAGGAACATCCTTTGTTCTTCAAGCCTCAGCATCTTCTCGAGTTAAATGAGGATATTACAACAGATGGATTTTAAGGCATACATGAAAAATGTAGGGTGCAAAACAGGCATGACTTTGTACTTAAGAGGCTTTAGGATGGATGAAAAAGACAGATACATGCAACCCTAAATATAGACACACTAAGTGTTAGATGCCCTCAGTGGGGATAGCACAGGTTCTGGCTTTCCATTCTAGCTAACTGATGCTGTGGGAGCTTATCTTTCTAAGAGAGCTCATGATGGCTGTGCTCACTCCTGATGATTCTCTGCACTCCAGCAGAAGGATGCATCTCCTTTCCCCTTGGAACCTTCTACCCCTCAAAATTCCATACTGAAGCCTGCCTTTTGAGGTAGATAATGGTTCCTGGATTCACCATCTGTTCCTACTTGGCTTCCCCTCAACTCTCTTTGCTTATGTCTGTGATTGGCTCCTCTTCCTCTCTAGAGTTTGCTTAGGTTGAGTTTTTTTTCAACCCTCAATTTTTACTGCCAATTTGGAGTTAATGTGAGAATTATGTCTCTGTTTTCCTCCTCAATTATGTATACTTGGCACACAGTGGTGCTGGGTCCGATGGGTTGGTCAAAAGGGGGGATGCTGAGGCAGCCCAACTGGGTTCAACCACATTGTGACAGAGCAAGGGATAATGATGCATCCTTTTGTGCTTCTATCCATCCTCTGCGAAATGGGAATAAGACCAATTTTTACCTCATAGATTTCAGAGAGAATAAAAAATATCATGCCTAATAATCTCTTAATCAGCTGATATTATCCAACCAGATGGGACCTATTCCTCTTTCTCCGGTTGGAATCGGTATGGGTATCTCTCTTTACATTCTAAGCCTTGCACTTTTTCTACTTTCCCACGGGGACTCCTCTCATACGAAAGCTTCAATCAGCAAAGGAAACTCTATCAAAGATCTCCTGGGAGAGGGCATAAAGTAGGTACATATTGTGAGAATGGCTGTGCCTGGGAGATAGATATGGCTCAGTGTGTCAGCCATTGAGGACTGGAGCACCTTTCACATCTCCACTGGCTAGCTCTGTGTGAGGTACACTGTGTTCTCAATAGACATTTATTCAAGAATAAATGCATGCATGCATGAGGAGCCTAAGTGAGTCACACATCACTTAGCAGTCCTTCATGGATGTTTTCATGCTACAAACACCTTCTTCAGCGGCATTCAGACCTCACCAATGCTTTCTCCTTCCTCCTTTATACTGATAAGCTGTTCAGCTTAGGCCAGCGCCCTACCCCTACACCCTGTGCCACAATGCTTCTAGCTCTCAGAAAAGCAATACTAGATTCTTACTTCAAAGGCTTATCGGAATCAACTTCAATTGTTTGGGCACACATAAGTAATTCTTTTAACACACATAGAGATCTCTGATCTGATCTCTGATTTCATATACTGATGAGCTGTTCAGCTTAGGCCAAAGCCCCACCCCTACACCCTGTGCCACAATGCTTCTAGCTCTCAGAAAAGCCATACTAGGTGTTTACTTCAAAGGTTTATCGGAATCAACTTCAGTTGTTTGGGCACACATAAGTAATTCTTTTAACACACATAGAGCTGTCCACAAGCAGAATTATGATTATATGTGTGTCTTCTAATGTGTCATTTTTATTTTTCTAATGGCTTTGTGTTTTCATTTTCATTTGTATTTATAAATCTGCCACTACCATTAGGCTTCTCATGCATGAATGCATTTATTCTTGAATAAATGTCTATTGAGAACACAGTGTACCTCACACAGAGCTAGCCAGTGGAGATGTGAAAGGTGCTCCAGTCTTCAATGGCTGACACACTGAGCCATATCTATCTCCCAGGCCCAGCCATTCTCACTCCTATCCTAGCTAAAGCTCACACTTTCTCATTACTGATGTTTGTTCTTACTCTCCTCCTTAGATGTGCACTCTTAGCTTGGGTTGTCACTATCACCCCTGTGACTTTCTGAAGTCTTGTACCTGGCAGAAAATTTCTGGCCTAGGGCAGAGAAAGGATTTGACAAGAGCTGCAGCCTGTGGAGTAGAGATGTTTTATCACAAAATGTTCCTATGTCAGTAGAGGACATTGTTGTAATAGAGCCCAGGCTTTAGAGTCAGCAAGAACAGGGTTTGAAACCAGATTTGAGGACTCCCCACCTTTTCATAAGTTTCTTATTCTTGCAAGCCTCTGTTCCCTTCTCTATGAAATGGAGACAGCACTTCTGTCTTAGATTGTGGGGTAAGGGTGAGAATCAGAGATCATAGAGCTGGTGCTGAAATCTTTGTTTTGTGTTTTCCGGAGCCAACAGAAGAAGGTTTCCA
>NW_007224904.1:0-6583 GCF_000164805.1 Carlito syrichta | reverse complement strand
GGATAAACTTCTAAATGAGGGATTATAGGGATAACAGTATGATACTTTGTATATACTGATAAAAGTTGGAAATTGCCTTTCCTTGAGGTTGCAATCATCTCACTCCACTAGAAAGAGAGTACCTTGGTTCACGTCAGATGCATATTGTTGCTATCCAACCTTTTGGCCTTTGATATTTTGGTAAGTAAAATATAATTCTGTGTACCTGTAACGTGAATGTTTCTTATTCTGAGCTTCGTGTCTCGTCTTTCCATGTGTGTAAAAACCATGTTTGTTTTGTAGAAATTGGGACTCATGACCTATAGTAATTTCCTTATGAGCTTTTTGGAGTTTGAATCATCATTTTACATAAGCTTTTCATAAATAGGCTAAATTAACACTATGATACACATCACTAAGATTTTCTATACTTAGTTATCTTTTGACTATTATGGTTCATGCAGTGTCAAAATATCATTTTTGTCTTTTTAATGTTTTCTTTAAGTCTTCTAAATTTGATATCATAATTTTTCCAAGTACTACTATATATTGATGATGAATTTAGATCTATATCAAATTTATATGTAATGTGTATTTTCAACTTTACTTTATTTTAGTAGTCCACAGTTGTCCTAATTCAATTCATTGAATAGTCCATGTTTTATGGTCTACTTTGGTATGTAATCTATATCATATACTAAGTTCCCATAAGTACCTGTGTCTAATATTAACTTTTCATTGATCTGATTTTTATACATAAATCAGTTCTATAATGTTGCACTTATTCAGGTTTACACTGCATTCTAATCATTTTTATTTTTCTTCTCTATTCAGAAGATGTAAATGGGGTTTGTTTTTTCTTATTTATTCTCACTGCTTGTTTTTGTGTACAGAAACTGCCTGTTGGTCACTATTATGAGGAGTCATATATGAATGCTTGATTACTATGATAAGAAAAACAGTGAAAAAAAATTGGGGGTCGGGTAGTTATGAGCCTTGAATGATGCTTTAATATAGTTTGTTGTTGCAAGTTGATATTGCTTCACATTGATACTTAGGCTCATAACTGGAAATTGAATTCTTGAAAACAACAATTACTAACAGAGGGGTGGACCAGATTAGGTGGGGTGGGAGAGTTTTATATGAGAGTGGAAATGGGACAGAGGCCAAGAAACATCTCAGGAAGGGATAATGTCTCAAATGATTTTGGTCTCTAATGTGTCTATGGTTTTTGTACAGGAAATAACAGAGCTGCCCAGTATCGTGTGTGTGTGTGTGTGTGTGTGTGTGTGTGTGTGTGTGTGTGTGTTTGCTTGAGTCAAAGTCTCACTCTCTTGCCCAAGCTGGAGTGCAGTGGCAAGCTCACTGCTGCCACAGCCACGACCTGCAAGGCTCAGGTGATTAACCTGCTGCCTCAGCCCTCCAAGTAGCTGGAACTACAGGCATACCACCATGCCCGGCTAATTTTCTGATTTATGGTAGAGACGAGGACTCACCAAGTTGCCCAGGTTGGTCTCGAACTCCTGGGCTCAGGCAATCCTCTTGCCTCTGCCACCCAATATTCTGGAATTACCGGCATAAGCCACTGCACCTGGCCAAAATCCTGAAATACCTGATTTGGTCACCAGCTTTCATTCCAGTTCCTGTAGGCACCTCCTGAGTCAGGGGACTTGGAACTGTCCTCTGAAGTCATCACCGAATCGAGGAAGGCTCTCCTCCTCCTGCAGCACGGGGCAGCTCTCCACTCGCAGACAGAAGAATGGAGGAAAGGTAAGGGCATATGCCAAGAAGTCTTCTTTCCAAAGTCAATTTTGTTTTTCTCTGTAACTCCTCAATTCTGCATTTCCATCTTGGGGTACTGTATGCAGGGGGTCATGAACTTGCTTCAGGAAAAGGAGGAGAAATTAGGTGCTGGCAGCCTGGACTGTGGGAGTCCCGAATGGGGTCACATAGGCCTTTCTTCCTTCTGATCCATCTCCTCCTACCACCCCCTGTATTTCAACTATTCAGTCTGTTGTTGTGGAGAGAATGCTGCCTCTTAGATTTACTTAAGAAACAAGGGGACATGCAAGCACTGTTTCAAAGAGCTGAACTGCAGTAAAGACAGGTTTTGTTCCTTTACTAACTTTTCATGGCACATCTGAAATGTCCAATGAAAACACTGATGATTCAATCTGAAATATCTGAAGAGTGTTTCATGTGGGGACTGTTGAAAACAATGGGCAGAATTAAGGGAAAAGCAGCAATAGGGAAGCACTCTTCTAATCCAGGCTCAATGGGAGAGGGAAGGAGCAGTTACCATTGAGAGCGTAGCCACAGCTGAAGATGTAGCAGGAGAAAGGGATCACTAGGCAGGTGGAGAAGCCATGAGTGACAAACACAGCCTCACAGCAGAGAGCCAGGCGGCGGGAATACCAATCACTATCCTCCTGTCCCCCAATCTCCTGGTGGTGTCTCCCAGTGGCTCAATTCAGCCAGAAATAGGATCCCACGGGTAAGAGACAGAGACACCACCATCTTGGGAGGTCAAACAGGGTGGGGAAGGATGGAAGAACATCTTCAAGGCTAATGGAAATTACTGTCCATGCCTCCCACCCTCCTCATACCCCCTGGGGTTTTCTCTTTCTAAATGTCATTGAATCATTTCTCATCTAAGTTCCATCAGAGTTATTCTTTTTTCTCTTTGCAACTTATTTCTCTAGTGTCACTTGTATGGAGAAATATCTGCATTTATCAAACATGCCTAGTAAAAGAAATGTAATTTTAAAAAGAGAAAACAATTCTGTTTGTTACAGTGTATGTTTGGCTGCTTTAATTTGGGGTCTCTATCACATAAATAAAAATCTTAAACAAGAATGTGCAGCTGGCCTTCTGCATCAGTGTGCCTCACATTTGCAGATTCAACCACCATAGATTGAAGACATTCCCTCCTCTCACAAAAGGGGAGGATAGTTGTATCAGTACTAAACAGACACAGACATTTTTCTTTTTATTATTCCCTAAACAATACAATACAACAACAATTCACATAGCATTTAGACTGTATTAGGTATTACATGGCATTCCCATTGTATTAAGCAATCTAGAAGTGATTTAAAGTATACAGCAGAAAGTGCATAGGTTATATACAAAATGCTACATTATTTTAGAAAAAGAAATTGCGCTTCTGCAGGTATGGTTTGTTTGGTATTCCCACACCAATGCCCTGTAGATACCCAGAGATGACTATATTTTAGAACTGAGCTGGAGTCTCCAGGGATGATACATTAGGACCTAAAAATTTGCAACTCCCCAACCTTAAACAATTACCCTCATTCTCCTACACAGCTCCCAACCACATCAGCATTACAGCCTGATGGAAGAGGATAGGGGAAGAGGAGGCTGTCCTCCTTCTATGAATCCCATGACCCTGAACTTGGTTAGATCACTTGTGCTCACCTCCCATTGACCAACACCTAGTCATACGAGATCATCCAGAATGAGGAAGACCAGAATGGGGATTCTTTCTCAGTTCTTATGCTCTCAGAATTGTTATGTGACATAAGAACAAAGAAAGATTGGGGGATATTAACAGTCTCTACAGCCTGTGATTAACTCTCAAATTCCGTGCTCTCATGAAGATTTTTTTAAGAAGATTCTCAGAAATACCGAATGATGAGTTAGATAACAATGGGAAAGTCTTATGCAGGACTCCAGGAGACCAGGGGCTGGTATTGGGACTGCTCTTCCTGGTGTGATAACAGGAACATCCTTTGTTCTTCAAGCCTCAGCATCTTCTCGAGTTAAATGAGGATATTACAACAGATGGATTTTAAGGCATACATGAAAAATGTAGGGTGCAAAACAGGCATGACTTTGTACTTAAGAGGCTTTAGGATGGATGAAAAAGACAGATACATGCAACCCTAAATATAGACACACTAAGTGTTAGATGCCCTCAGTGGGGATAGCACAGGTTCTGGCTTTCCATTCTAGCTAACTGATGCTGTGGGAGCTTATCTTTCTAAGAGAGCTCATGATGGCTGTGCTCACTCCTGATGATTCTCTGCACTCCAGCAGAAGGATGCATCTCCTTTCCCCTTGGAACCTTCTACCCCTCAAAATTCCATACTGAAGCCTGCCTTTTGAGGTAGATAATGGTTCCTGGATTCACCATCTGTTCCTACTTGGCTTCCCCTCAACTCTCTTTGCTTATGTCTGTGATTGGCTCCTCTTCCTCTCTAGAGTTTGCTTAGGTTGAGTTTTTTTTCAACCCTCAATTTTTACTGCCAATTTGGAGTTAATGTGAGAATTATGTCTCTGTTTTCCTCCTCAATTATGTATACTTGGCACACAGTGGTGCTGGGTCCGATGGGTTGGTCAAAAGGGGGGATGCTGAGGCAGCCCAACTGGGTTCAACCACATTGTGACAGAGCAAGGGATAATGATGCATCCTTTTGTGCTTCTATCCATCCTCTGCGAAATGGGAATAAGACTAATTTTTACCTCATAGATTTCAGAGAGAATAAAAATATCATGCCTAATAATCTCTTAATCAGCTGATATTATCCAACCAGATGGGACCTATTCCTCTTTCTCCGGTTGGAATCGGTATGGGTATCTCTCTTTACATTCTAAGCCTTGCACTTTTTCTACTTTCCCACGGGGACTCCTCTCATACGAAAGCTTCAATCAGCAAAGGAAACTCTATCAAAGATCTCCTGGGAGAGGGCATAAAGTAGGTACATATTGTGAGAATGGCTGTGCCTGGGAGATAGATATGGCTCAGTGTGTCAGCCATTGAGGACTGGAGCACCTTTCACATCTCCACTGGCTAGCTCTGTGTGAGGTACACTGTGTTCTCAATAGACATTTATTCAAGAATAAATGCATGCATGCATGAGGAGCCTAAGTGAGTCACACATCACTTAGCAGTCCTTCATGGATGTTTTCATGCTACAAACACCTTCTTCAGCGGCATTCAGACCTCACCAATGCTTTCTCCTTCCTCCTTTATACTGATAAGCTGTTCAGCTTAGGCCAGCGCCCTACCCCTACACCCTGTGCCACAATGCTTCTAGCTCTCAGAAAAGCAATACTAGATTCTTACTTCAAAGGCTTATCGGAATCAACTTCAATTGTTTGGGCACACATAAGTAATTCTTTTAACACACATAGAGATCTCTGATCTGATCTCTGATTTCATATACTGATGAGCTGTTCAGCTTAGGCCAAAGCCCCACCCCTACACCCTGTGCCACAATGCTTCTAGCTCTCAGAAAAGCCATACTAGGTGTTTACTTCAAAGGTTTATCGGAATCAACTTCAGTTGTTTGGGCACACATAAGTAATTCTTTTAACACACATAGAGCTGTCCACAAGCAGAATTATGATTATATGTGTGTCTTCTAATGTGTCATTTTTATTTTTCTAATGGCTTTGTGTTTTCATTTTCATTTGTATTTATAAATCTGCCACTACCATTAGGCTTCTCATGCATGAATGCATTTATTCTTGAATAAATGTCTATTGAGAACACAGTGTACCTCACACAGAGCTAGCCAGTGGAGATGTGAAAGGTGCTCCAGTCTTCAATGGCTGACACACTGAGCCATATCTATCTCCCAGGCCCAGCCATTCTCACTCCTATCCTAGCTAAAGCTCACACTTTCTCATTACTGATGTTTGTTCTTACTCTCCTCCTTAGATGTGCACTCTTAGCTTGGGTTGTCACTATCACCCCTGTGACTTTCTGAAGTCTTGTACCTGGCAGAAAATTTCTGGCCTAGGGCAGAGAAAGGATTTGACAAGAGCTGCAGCCTGTGGAGTAGAGATGTTTTATCACAAAATGTTCCTATGTCAGTAGAGGACATTGTTGTAATAGAGCCCAGGCTTTAGAGTCAGCAAGAACAGGGTTTGAAACCAGATTTGAGGACTCCCCACCTTTTCATAAGTTCTTATTCTTGCAAGCCTCTGTTCCCTTCTCTATGAAATGGAGACAGCACTTCTGTCTTAGATTGTGGGGTAAGGGTGAGAATCAGAGATCATAGAGCTGGTGCTGAAATCTTGTTTGTGTTTCCAGAGCCAACAGAAGAAGGTTTCCAAGCATGGATTCAACCATCCCACAATGGAAAACAGAACTCACACAAATAAACGAAACTGCCCTGAGGATCCCTTCTCCAGCCTGTGACGTGCAGAACCTGATAGAAATCCTGCTGATGCTCATCATTGCCCTGGTGGGGCTGGCAGGAAACGGGATTGTGCTCTGGCTCCTGGGCTTCTGCATGCGCAGGAACGCCTTCTCCACCTACGTCCTCAACCTGGCCGCGGCTGACTTCCTCTTCCTCTGTGGCCAAATGATACGTTCCCTTTTACAGCTTATTAGCAACTTTGATTTCATCTACAGCATATCAAGCCCTGTGATTGTCTTTCCCTACCTTGCAGGCCTGAGCATACTGAGCACCATCAGCATCGAGCGCTGCCTGTCTGTCCTGTGGCCCATCTGGTACCGCTGCCGCCGCCCAAGACACATGTCAGCGGTTGTGTGTGCCCTACTCTGGCCACTGTCTCTGCTGCTGAGCATCCTGGAAGTGTACTATTGTGCCTTTTCATTTGGGGGGATATA
>NW_007224903.1:0-5484 GCF_000164805.1 Carlito syrichta | reverse complement strand
CCTTCTCCAGCCTGTGACGTGCAGAACCTGATAGAAATCCTGCTGATGCTCATCATTGCCCTGGTGGGGCTGGCAGGAAACGGGATTGTGCTCTGGCTCCTGGGCTTCTGCATGCGCAGGAACGCCTTCTCCACCTACGTCCTCAACCTGGCCGCGGCTGACTTCCTCTTCCTCTGTGGCCAAATGATACGTTCCCTTTTACAGCTTATTAGCAACTTTGATTTCATCTACAGCATATCAAGCCCTGTGATTGTCTTTCCCTACCTTGCAGGCCTGAGCATACTGAGCACCATCAGCATCGAGCGCTGCCTGTCTGTCCTGTGGCCCATCTGGTACCGCTGCCGCCGCCCAAGACACATGTCAGCGGTTGTGTGTGCCCTACTCTGGCCACTGTCTCTGCTGCTGAGCATCCTGGAAGTGTACTATTGTGCCTTTTCATTTGGGGGGATATATGACCATAGTTGGTGTCAGACGATTGATTTCCTCTCTGGCTCTTGGCTATTGTTTTTATTTGTGGTTCTTTCTGGGTCCAGCCTGGCACTGTTGCTCCGGATTCTCTGTAGCCTCCGGAAGATGAAGCTGACCAGGCTGTATGTGACCATCCTGCTGGCAGTGCTGGTCTTCCTCCTTTGTGGCCTGCCTGTAGGCATCGAATGGTTTTTAGTATTCTGGATTCAGAAGTTTGATGCATTCACTTGTCGTTTTTTTGAGGTTTCAGATGTCCTGTCCTGTGTTAACAGCAGCGCCAACCCCATCATTTACTTCTTTGTGGGTTCCTCTAAGCCGCGTCAAAATAGGAAGTCCCTCAAGCTGGTTCTCCAGAGCGCTCTGCAGGACACTGCTGAGGTGGATGGATGTGGAGGCAGCCTTCCTCAGGAATCCCTGGAGAGGTCAAGAAGCAACCTGGGGTAGTGAGGAAGAGCTTCTTCCCTGTTCGGAACATGTGACCTTGAGAGTCAACACTGCCTTGCCACCCTTGGCAATTAGATGCATTTTTCTGGGCCTTGTGCCTCTGAAATGCTTCAGGGTTTCCAAAATGTCTTCAAATAGATTTATTTTTAACTTGGTTTTTCTAGTTTTACCCAGAGAAAGCATTAGTCTGAAAGTACAATGTTTGAATCCTTTTTGAAGTCACCAATAAATTTCTCATGTTATCTTCCTCCAAATCTTTCTTATTGTAAACTCTTTCTCAGCAGTTTTCATTGCAATGTCAAGAATGTCTGTTCAGATCCATAAAACTCTTCTTTAGAATTGTTTCCTACCTGACAGTACCGAAAAGGCAGATGCCTTATTTATGTCTCAGACTGAGTTTCCCCGAAAAGCAAGCTTCATCCTGAGAATGGGGACATTGCTGAAAGTGGGAATCTCAGTTCTGAATTCATGAGTTCTGCTACCTCTAAATTTCACTGAGTTTTCTGGGATTGGGAAAAATAATGTTCTTAAATGCAGACTCTTTACCTTCATAAAAAGCAGTCTATGAAACAGATTTTATGAAAAGTCCTCTGCTGTCATGTGTCCATGGTATGGGGACAAGTTGGCCTTAATTTCTAATAAAGAAATTATGGTTCCTTCTTCATGAGAACTGATTATCCTGGACCATGGACCAGAGTAGAGTCAAAAAATATGTCCCACCAGTGCCAGTTTGGCCATTGGCAACCTCAGTGTTGGTTTCCAAATGGAAATTAGTTTGGAAACCATCTGTTTTTAGCTTCCAGATTCCTTAATTTATAACTCTCAGCACATGCTGTCTTATGCAAATTGTTCTCATTCGATGTCAGTTAGTGTCCTGGGCAATCGCCATGGGAAACAGGAGTGAAAACCTTTGACTTCTTCCATGACAGTGTCAATTACAGTATGTATATAACCACTTAGAGTTGCTACAGAATTCTGATACATGACAAAACAAGGATGAAGATTGAGAACAAGTGCTACGTGAAATAAGCCAGACACAAAAGAACAATACTGCTAAGTTCAACTTTTATAAGATATTCAAAGTTAACAGACATGTAGGTTTAGGGATGAGGAGATTGTGTGATCATTGTTTCATGGTAAAGAATTTCTGTTTCATATAATAAAAATATTTTAAAGCAGATATTGGTCATGGTTGTATCTTATTGTGAATATTCTTAGTGTCACTGAATTACACATTTAAGATAGTGAAAGAAGCCGGGCTCGGTGGCTCAGCCTGTAATCTCACGCCTTTGGGAGGCTGAGGTGAGTGGATTGCCTGAGCCCGTGGGTTCGAGACCCATCTGGGCACCGAGACCTCATCTCTACAATAAATCAAAAAATCAGCCGGTCGTGGTAGCGCATGCCTGTAATTCTGGCTACTTGGAAGGTTGAGGCAGAAGGATCGCTGGGGCCCAGCAGGTTGAGGCTGCAGTGGCTGGGAGTGGCCACTGCACTCCAGTCTGGGCGACAGAGTGAGACTCTAACTCAAAAAAAAAAGATAGTGAAAGAAGTAAAATCATGCAATGTATATTTTGCCACAATTTTCAAGATTATTAATTTTAAAAAAGAGCATCAATGCAGAGTTCAGGACTCTTCTCTGCAATTGACTTCTCTTTCCACAGAGAACTCAAGTAGATAGAAGGGGCCACCATAAGAGGTTGTGAGAACACAACGAAGTCTGCAGTGCTCACAAGCAGGGAGACTACCACTCAGATGCGAGGTGGCAAATAAACTCAGTATCTTGAAGACAGTACAAAGTAGCCACAACAGTAGTGGGACATGCTAGGGGAGGGGTGAGGTTCACAACATCACTTAGGATAAATCCCCAATTCTACACAGGGGGAAGTGAGGCCCAGGGAGACGACAAAACTTCACCTGTATGTATACCACTTATGTACCTGATCCTAACCTATTACTCACATTTTTAGAATAAGATGAAGACAAAGGAAAAAAAGTAGCCATAAAATGGTAAATCTATAATTTTCAAATTTCCTAGCCAAATATATTGATCCACTTATATCACAGTATGCACACAGAACTATGTCTCCCTGAGTTCAGATCTAATCCTCTTCCAGATCCAGCACTCTGCTGAGTTTGTCCCTATGCATACACCCTGGATTTCCAAAGTTCCCCAGTAGGACTTGGCTGTATGTGAGGGATTCCCACAGGTGGGACGAGGAAGGAAGACAGTGCTTGCAGCTGGTGCACCTGGTAAGGCACTTTGGTGTCATCAGTTCACACCAAGTTATTAAGAAAGTCAGTCCTGGGAGTCTGAGATATCTTCAACTGTACAGCTTTGGCTGAGGATTTTGTCCATCATGAGGAATACAGTAGATAATTTTCACCTGGTTATGGAATCCAAGACTGTTGACCCTCACGTGGGCAACAAGTTATTTTGATGTCAGTGACATATTCTTCGTGTTGGCTGCAAGTAAATGTAGAGCTTCTGGAGGCTTATGATCAGCTCCTGAAGCCCTAACTGAACTCACTTGAATGAGCATTCCTCTATTACATTTGTCTATTACATGACGTAGGGCACTTGTACCTGAATGATTTGTCTTGTCTCCTTTCATCACATGGTGAGATCTTATGGAGCAGAGGTCTTGTCTGTGCATCCCAAGTGCATTGGACTAAGCCTGGAAGTTAGAAGATGCTAGAAATCTATTTTTCTCGAGCAACTCCCACCTGCAAATCTCAGGGTTATCCAGCATCTTGCAGAGAGAGGCTCAGTTACTAGGTCTCACTGGAGCTCCTGCAAGCACCTCCCACTTCAGAGGACAATTTCTCACTGTCTCTGGGGAAAAGAAAGTGGGTGGGGGATTGCAGGATTATCCTGATGAGCTCCCTTCTTCTCAAGTCCAGTTCAGTAATGGATTTTCCTCTAGTTACATACTAAGGAGGAGTGTGCAGGAAATCCAGGCATTAACTTTATAAACAGAGAAAAGATATGAAAGTCCCTCATGGCAGCTTTAGGGAGCTGTCATTCATGACTGCTTATTTATGCATGAGTTCAACAAACATTTATACCTAATTGATAGTCATTGTGTAAATTATATATAACTGTAAACACTTTTCAAATAAAGTCTCTGGCTTACAGACTCCATGTATACAACCAATCTTGTCCTTTTCATCAAGTAAGTATATTGATTGATACCAAATAAATGCTAGCCTTCATGGTCATCCACCAACTTGTTCACCTGTGTACAAGTGCACAGAGTCCCCAATCTACAGTCTGACATTACACCAATGCACAATTTATCGAAGCATTAGAGAGTCCAGCAGCTGCTTACACCACAGGAATTGTGCCACTGCCTACTCCCAATACTCTATGCTGCAGCAGAGGAAGCCCTTGCCTCCAGCCAAACCCACCTCAGCATCAGAAAAGCCTGGGTTATGCAGGGATGGAAAATCTGTGAGTGCTGAAAAGGGAAGAATACTGGACCTGGATTCTCCAGGTGACTACATGGCCATTGTGGGTCACTTGCCCAATCTAGGCAACCCAAGAAGATTGTGACGTCATGAAATTGTCCCAGTGTGAATCTTATGCCATTTGTGCTCTGGTATGCATTCTCCGTAGAAAGTGATAAGTTTTGACTTTACCATTACTATGGACTGACGATAACTACTATTGTGATTCAGGCAGCCTGAGAAGGTCATGTCTCTACAAAGTGACTATAATTATAGCAAGCATATACTCTTCTCACCTGTGTGGTAGCTACCTGGAATTCAAAGGGATTTTTGTGATACTCCTTCTTATGATGGTCTGGCAGGTATTAGGCACTAATAGTGTGAACATATCAATGCCGGCTATAAATACAGATGGCATTTCACTGCTGTCCTCTGCGAACTGCAGTAGAGTGTGGAAGGAGAGATCTCCTCACACATGCCTGCCACACTGCTACAATTGTTCGGACTCCTTCTAGGATGCAGATGTTGTGATGGGGAGCCGAGAGGGAGAAGATCTCATTCGTAAGTGTGTATGTAGACACTTCTTGAAATATCTGACTTTGAACTGATGACTCTACACTTTACCCAGCATGCACCCGCTGTTCCTTTTGCTAGTCAAATAAACCTTTGAATTAGGCAAGAAAAAATAAATAGGACCAGGACATATAGAAATGAACGAAGAGGTCATTTATAGTGCATTGCTCATAAAAGCATAAGGTTGTTTAGGGAATGCTGATTAATACATAAATGCTTTTCATTCCTTGTGCTACCAAATATTTGGTTGTTGTTGCAAGATCCCTGTCAAAAGGATAAAAATGCTGGAGTGCTTGAACAATGAGCAATGACAGTTGTGGCCTTGAAGTGTTAGAGACTAGCATAAGTATTGCATTGAATTGCAGTCAAGTTTATTACATTGTCAAATGCAGAGAAACTAAGCCAGATCAGTCCAACAGGACAACATAAAGTGGCATAGTCCGGCTCTCCTTTCTTTGTTATTATTGTTGTCACTCTATTTTATTTATTTTTTTTTTATTTTAAAGATGTAGGGTACAATTCAGAGTTAGGTATACAAATGTTCATTATGCA
>NW_007224902.1:0-5475 GCF_000164805.1 Carlito syrichta | reverse complement strand
CCAGCCTGTGACGTGCAGAACCTGATAGAAATCCTGCTGATGCTCATCATTGCCCTGGTGGGGCTGGCAGGAAACGGGATTGTGCTCTGGCTCCTGGGCTTCTGCATGCGCAGGAACGCCTTCTCCACCTACGTCCTCAACCTGGCCGCGGCTGACTTCCTCTTCCTCTGTGGCCAAATGATACGTTCCCTTTTACAGCTTATTAGCAACTTTGATTTCATCTACAGCATATCAAGCCCTGTGATTGTCTTTCCCTACCTTGCAGGCCTGAGCATACTGAGCACCATCAGCATCGAGCGCTGCCTGTCTGTCCTGTGGCCCATCTGGTACCGCTGCCGCCGCCCAAGACACATGTCAGCGGTTGTGTGTGCCCTACTCTGGCCACTGTCTCTGCTGCTGAGCATCCTGGAAGTGTACTATTGTGCCTTTTCATTTGGGGGGATATATGACCATAGTTGGTGTCAGACGATTGATTTCCTCTCTGGCTCTTGGCTATTGTTTTTATTTGTGGTTCTTTCTGGGTCCAGCCTGGCACTGTTGCTCCGGATTCTCTGTAGCCTCCGGAAGATGAAGCTGACCAGGCTGTATGTGACCATCCTGCTGGCAGTGCTGGTCTTCCTCCTTTGTGGCCTGCCTGTAGGCATCGAATGGTTTTTAGTATTCTGGATTCAGAAGTTTGATGCATTCACTTGTCGTTTTTTTGAGGTTTCAGATGTCCTGTCCTGTGTTAACAGCAGCGCCAACCCCATCATTTACTTCTTTGTGGGTTCCTCTAAGCCGCGTCAAAATAGGAAGTCCCTCAAGCTGGTTCTCCAGAGCGCTCTGCAGGACACTGCTGAGGTGGATGGATGTGGAGGCAGCCTTCCTCAGGAATCCCTGGAGAGGTCAAGAAGCAACCTGGGGTAGTGAGGAAGAGCTTCTTCCCTGTTCGGAACATGTGACCTTGAGAGTCAACACTGCCTTGCCACCCTTGGCAATTAGATGCATTTTTCTGGGCCTTGTGCCTCTGAAATGCTTCAGGGTTTCCAAAATGTCTTCAAATAGATTTATTTTTAACTTGGTTTTTCTAGTTTTACCCAGAGAAAGCATTAGTCTGAAAGTACAATGTTTGAATCCTTTTTGAAGTCACCAATAAATTTCTCATGTTATCTTCCTCCAAATCTTTCTTATTGTAAACTCTTTCTCAGCAGTTTTCATTGCAATGTCAAGAATGTCTGTTCAGATCCATAAAACTCTTCTTTAGAATTGTTTCCTACCTGACAGTACCGAAAAGGCAGATGCCTTATTTATGTCTCAGACTGAGTTTCCCCGAAAAGCAAGCTTCATCCTGAGAATGGGGACATTGCTGAAAGTGGGAATCTCAGTTCTGAATTCATGAGTTCTGCTACCTCTAAATTTCACTGAGTTTTCTGGGATTGGGAAAAATAATGTTCTTAAATGCAGACTCTTTACCTTCATAAAAAGCAGTCTATGAAACAGATTTTATGAAAAGTCCTCTGCTGTCATGTGTCCATGGTATGGGGACAAGTTGGCCTTAATTTCTAATAAAGAAATTATGGTTCCTTCTTCATGAGAACTGATTATCCTGGACCATGGACCAGAGTAGAGTCAAAAAATATGTCCCACCAGTGCCAGTTTGGCCATTGGCAACCTCAGTGTTGGTTTCCAAATGGAAATTAGTTTGGAAACCATCTGTTTTTAGCTTCCAGATTCCTTAATTTATAACTCTCAGCACATGCTGTCTTATGCAAATTGTTCTCATTCGATGTCAGTTAGTGTCCTGGGCAATCGCCATGGGAAACAGGAGTGAAAACCTTTGACTTCTTCCATGACAGTGTCAATTACAGTATGTATATAACCACTTAGAGTTGCTACAGAATTCTGATACATGACAAAACAAGGATGAAGATTGAGAACAAGTGCTACGTGAAATAAGCCAGACACAAAAGAACAATACTGCTAAGTTCAACTTTTATAAGATATTCAAAGTTAACAGACATGTTAGGTTTAGGGATGAGGAGATTGTGTGATCATGTTTCATGGTAAAGAATTCTGTTTCATATAATAAAAATATTTAAAGCAGATATTGGTCATGGTTGTATCTTATTGTGAATATCTTAGTGTCACTGAATTACACATTTAAGATAGTGAAAGAAGCCGGGCTCGGTGGCTCAGCCTGTAATCTCACGCCTTTGGGAGGCTGAGGTGAGTGGATTGCCTGAGCCCGTGGGTTCGAGACCCATCTGTGCACCGAGACCTCATCTCTACAATAAATCAAAAAATCAGCCGGTCGTGGTAGCGCATGCCTGTAATTCTGGCTACTTGGAAGGTTGAGGCAGAAGGATCGCTGGGGCCCAGCAGGTTGAGGCTGCAGTGGCTGGGAGTGGCCACTGCACTCCAGTCTGGGCGACAGAGTGAGACTCTAACTCAAAAAAAAAAGATAGTGAAAGAAGTAAAATCATGCAATGTATATTTTGCCACAATTTTCAAGATTATTAATTTTAAAAAAGAGCATCAATGCAGAGTTCAGGACTCTTCTCTGCAATTGACTTCTCTTTCCACAGAGAACTCAAGTAGATAGAAGGGGCCACCATAAGAGGTTGTGAGAACACAACGAAGTCTGCAGTGCTCACAAGCAGGGAGACTACCACTCAGATGCGAGGTGGCAAATAAACTCAGTATCTTGAAGACAGTACAAAGTAGCCACAACAGTAGCGGGACATGCTAGGGGAGGGGTGAGGTTCACAACATCACTTAGGATAAATCCCCAATTCTACACAGGGGGAAGTGAGGCCCAGGGAGACGACAAAACTTCACCTGTATGTATACCACTTATGTACCTGATCCTAACCTATTACTCACATTTTTAGAATAAGATGAAGACAAAGGAAAAAAAGTAGCCATAAAATGGTAAATCTATAATTTTCAAATTTCCTAGCCAAATATATTGATCCACTTATATCACAGTATGCACACAGAACTATGTCTCCCTGAGTTCAGATCTAATCCTCTTCCAGATCCAGCACTCTGCTGAGTTTGTCCCTATGCATACACCCTGGATTTCCAAAGTTCCCCAGTAGGACTTGGCTGTATGTGAGGGATTCCCACAGGTGGGACGAGGAAGGAAGACAGTGCTTGCAGCTGGTGCACCTGGTAAGGCACTTTGGTGTCATCAGTTCACACCAAGTTATTAAGAAAGTCAGTCCTGGGAGTCTGAGATATCTTCAACTGTACAGCTTTGGCTGAGGATTTTGTCCATCATGAGGAATACAGTAGATAATTTTCACCTGGTTATGGAATCCAAGACTGTTGACCCTCACGTGGGCAACAAGTTATTTTGATGTCAGTGACATATTCTTCGTGTTGGCTGCAAGTAAATGTAGAGCTTCTGGAGGCTTATGATCAGCTCCTGAAGCCCTAACTGAACTCACTTGAATGAGCATTCCTCTATTACATTTGTCTATTACATGACGTAGGGCACTTGTACCTGAATGATTTGTCTTGTCTCCTTTCATCACATGGTGAGATCTTATGGAGCAGAGGTCTTGTCTGTGCATCCCAAGTGCATTGGACTAAGCCTGGAAGTTAGAAGATGCTAGAAATCTATTTTTCTCGAGCAACTCCCACCTGCAAATCTCAGGGTTATCCAGCATCTTGCAGAGAGAGGCTCAGTTACTAGGTCTCACTGGAGCTCCTGCAAGCACCTCCCACTTCAGAGGACAATTTCTCACTGTCTCTGGGGAAAAGAAAGTGGGTGGGGGATTGCAGGATTATCCTGATGAGCTCCCTTCTTCTCAAGTCCAGTTCAGTAATGGATTTTCCTCTAGTTACATACTAAGGAGGAGTGTGCAGGAAATCCAGGCATTAACTTTATAAACAGAGAAAAGATATGAAAGTCCCTCATGGCAGCTTTAGGGAGCTGTCATTCATGACTGCTTATTTATGCATGAGTTCAACAAACATTTATACCTAATTGATAGTCATTGTGTAAATTATATATAACTGTAAACACTTTTCAAATAAAGTCTCTGGCTTACAGACTCCATGTATACAACCAATCTTGTCCTTTTCATCAAGTAAGTATATTGATTGATACCAAATAAATGCTAGCCTTCATGGTCATCCACCAACTTGTTCACCTGTGTACAAGTGCACAGAGTCCCCAATCTACAGTCTGACATTACACCAATGCACAATTTATCGAAGCATTAGAGAGTCCAGCAGCTGCTTACACCACAGGAATTGTGCCACTGCCTACTCCCAATACTCTATGCTGCAGCAGAGGAAGCCCTTGCCTCCAGCCAAACCCACCTCAGCATCAGAAAAGCCTGGGTTATGCAGGGATGGAAAATCTGTGAGTGCTGAAAAGGGAAGAATACTGGACCTGGATTCTCCAGGTGACTACATGGCCATTGTGGGTCACTTGCCCAATCTAGGCAACCCAAGAAGATTGTGACGTCATGAAATTGTCCCAGTGTGAATCTTATGCCATTTGTGCTCTGGTATGCATTCTCCGTAGAAAGTGATAAGTTTTGACTTTACCATTACTATGGACTGACGATAACTACTATTGTGATTCAGGCAGCCTGAGAAGGTCATGTCTCTACAAAGTGACTATAATTATAGCAAGCATATACTCTTCTCACCTGTGTGGTAGCTACCTGGAATTCAAAGGGATTTTTGTGATACTCCTTCTTATGATGGTCTGGCAGGTATTAGGCACTAATAGTGTGAACATATCAATGCCGGCTATAAATACAGATGGCATTTCACTGCTGTCCTCTGCGAACTGCAGTAGAGTGTGGAAGGAGAGATCTCCTCACACATGCCTGCCACACTGCTACAATTGTTCGGACTCCTTCTAGGATGCAGATGTTGTGATGGGGAGCCGAGAGGGAGAAGATCTCATTCGTAAGTGTGTATGTAGACACTTCTTGAAATATCTGACTTTGAACTGATGACTCTACACTTTACCCAGCATGCACCCGCTGTTCCTTTTGCTAGTCAAATAAACCTTTGAATTAGGCAAGAAAAAATAAATAGGACCAGGACATATAGAAATGAACGAAGAGGTCATTTATAGTGCATTGCTCATAAAAGCATAAGGTTGTTTAGGGAATGCTGATTAATACATAAATGCTTTTCATTCCTTGTGCTACCAAATATTTGGTTGTTGTTGCAAGATCCCTGTCAAAAGGATAAAAATGCTGGAGTGCTTGAACAATGAGCAATGACAGTTGTGGCCTTGAAGTGTTAGAGACTAGCATAAGTATTGCATTGAATTGCAGTCAAGTTTATTACATTGTCAAATGCAGAGAAACTAAGCCAGATCAGTCCAACAGGACAACATAAAGTGGCATAGTCCGGCTCTCCTTTCTTTGTTATTATTGTTGTCACTCTATTTTATTTATTTTTTTTTTATTTTAAAGATGTAGGGTACAATTCAGAGTTAGGTATACAAATGTTCATTATGCA
>NW_007224901.1:0-832 GCF_000164805.1 Carlito syrichta | reverse complement strand
TCAACCTGGCCGCGGCTGACTTCCTCTTCCTCTGTGGTCAAATGATACGTTCCCTTTTACAGCTTATTAGCAACTTGATTTCATCTACAGCATATCAAGCCCTGTGATTGTCTTTCCCTACCTTGCAGGCCTGAGCATACTGAGCACCATCAGCATCGAGCGCTGCCTGTCTGTCCTGTGGCCCATCTGGTACCGCTGCTGCCGCCCAAGACACATGTCAGCGGTTGTGTGTGCCCTGCTCTGGCCACTGTCTCTGCTGCTGAGCATCCTGGAAGTGTACTATTGTGCCTTTTCATTTGGGGGGATATATGACCATAGTTGGTGTCAGACGATTGATTTCCTCTCTGGCTCTTGGCTATTGTTTTTATTTGTGGTTCTTTCTGGGTCCAGCCTGGCACTGTTGCTCCGGATTCTCTGTAGCCTCCGGAAGATGCAGCTGACCAGGCTGTATGTGACCATCCTGCTGGCAGTGCTGGTCTTCCTCCTTTGTGGCCTGCCTGTAGGCATCGAATGGTTTTTAGTATTCTGGATTCAGAAGTTTGATGCATTCACTTGTCGTTTTTTTGAGGTTTCAGATGTCCTGTCCTGTGTTAACAGCAGCGCCAACCCCATCATTTACTTCTTTGTGGGTTCCTCTAAGCCGCGTCAAAATAGGAAGTCCCTCAAGCTGGTTCTCCAGAGCGCTCTGCAGGACACTGCTGAGGTGGATGGATGTGGAGGCAGCCTTCCTCAGGAATCCCTGGAGAGGTCAAGAAGCAACCTGGGGTAGTGAGGAAGAGCTTCTTCCCTGTTCGGAACATGTGACCTTGAGAGTCAACACTGCCTTGCCACC
>NW_007224900.1:0-2667 GCF_000164805.1 Carlito syrichta | reverse complement strand
CCTGGCCAGTATTACCTGAATACAAACACTGTCTAAAAGAGAAATAGTCATAGAGAGAAAATCAGTGTTTTCAAAAGGTGACCCTCCAAGGAAGAAGAGTACATGGATGTGCAGAAGACGGATGGCAAGAGACAAGAAATGCAAGTGCTTTTAGGGATTAGAGTGCACCTGCAGTTTTGGGAAAGATTGCAACACTTAGGAAGATTAATATGCTTAACTGAAGTGCAGATTATCTTGATTACATTTAAGCTCAATTCTCTATGCTTTATAAAACCAAAGGTAGATGAATATGTGATGGCACCAAGTCACAAATGCACACCTCTAAAAAAAAATTAACTGAATCTGTGCTATGTACCAAGTCTTATACTAGGTTCTAAGGGTACATGAATGGAACACAGCTCCTGCCCTCAAGTTGTCTGCAGCATCTGAGAAGACAGACATTCTAGCCTTATCTCAGGGAAGCTGATACAACTCACAAGTATGTCAACCATGCAACAGAGAATGACCAGTCTTGTGCCTGGAATAACGGTGTGAAGATGCAGATTTTGGAATTCTTTTGATCACAAGTTTGGTCATTTCGTTTTATTACAAAGCTCACTCCAGTATTTCATCTTAGTTAAGCCAATGATTGCTGTGTGACAAGGGTGGTAGAACTAAGGTGACTGCAGAAATCTGCTGGAAAAAAAGGATCCTACAATTTTTCGATAATTTGACTATTTTCTGCTGAGCTGTCTGATTGGCTATTTAAATAATTTTGTTATTATCCTGTAGAGTTCCTTTTATGGACTGTTATCAATACCAATTTCACAAAATCCTTAGGAACAACTAACCAATGAGTCCTAAACACATAGCTCTGATAGATAATTCACTAACAATTTTGGATGGCATGAGAAGGACCATATAAATGGGTTTTGTGCCCTGGACTTCTACACAATGTAAATTGCACCACAACAAGCTTAATGGAAGGCACTTATCTAAAACTTACTTTGTCATTTTCAAGTCATATATTCACATTGCTTTGTAAATATTGCTTAAGCAGAATTGCTGTCTTATGACTTCATATGATTAGATTGGAATTCAACTCTTGTAACCTGACCTTTTTCCATTGAAGGGAATAAAGAAAAAGAGATTTTCTTAACCTTTTAAGGCAGAAGTGAGCTAAATAGTTTTTAAGTGAGCTAAACAGTTTTCTGTTTAGAAACCTGTAAGGTTGTTCTGTAAATAGATTTGTCAACATTACCTAAAACTGAAGATGGTGTATGGTTCCAAGTTTCTTTTTCCCTTTGTGCTATACATGGTATTTCAGGAAGATAGATCACATGTAGATTCTCATTTCATAAAGAAATGTATGATGCTCAGCTATGGTGATGTCATGACACACTTAGGCTCTCACCCTGATACAGAAGACTTTCACCAAGAAGCCCTTCTGACATGCAACTTTCTGAACTTGTCAAGCGAAAGTAGGCAGAAAAGTGGCTGCCCACTGATAACGTAGGTCCCGGTTATTTCTCCCTCCTTCCTTCTCTCTACTTGCAGAGTGTCAGAGGCCAGCAGGGCTGATCTCTGGTATTCCTTCCAGCTTTGAGAGTTGATAATTCTAGGCTATAGGGTTTGCCTCAGTGATTCATGAAACCGGAGAGCACAGAGTTACTTTTGTAACATTCTATACAGTTTATAGTTTCAGACTGTGATGCTGACGTTCACAGACTGATTTGGCTGAGATCATTCTTTTTCATGAAACCACATTTCTTTTCTTCCAAGTATTCAACATATTATAGTAGTGACTTTCCAAGTTTGATACCATGAGTGTGGTTTTCCTTGATCTTACAGCTTTCTAGGTAAGGTCTTTGTGGTGATCACTCAAAAAGTGGACGTGTCTTATTCCTTCAAAGTGTAGGTACACTGAATGCTACACACAAGGTAACCATATTTTCTTAATGAGCAAAAGAAAGGGGACTTGGCCAGGCATGGTGGTTCAGCCTATAATCCCAGAACTTTGGGAGACTGAGGAGAGAGGATTGCCTGAGCCCAGGGGTTCGAGAGCAGCCTGGGCAACTTGGTGAGACCTCATCTCTACAATAAATCACAAAAATTAACTGGGAGTGATGGCGTATGTCTATAGTTCCGGCTGCTTGGAAGACTGAGGCAGAGGGATCACCTAAGCCCAGCAGGTCAAGGTTGCGTTGGCCATGAGCATGCCATTGTACTCCAGCCTGGGTGACAAGAGTGAGACTCCAACTCGAAAGAAAGAAAAGGAGAAAGAAAGAAAGAAAGAGAGAGAGAGAAAGAAAGAAAGAAAGAGAAAGAAAGAAAGAAAGAAGGAAAGGAAGAAAAAGAAAGAGATAGAAAGAAAGAAAGAAAAGAAAGGAAGGAAGAAAGAAAGAAAGAAAAAAAGAAAAAGAAAGACAGAAAGAAAAAGAAAGAAAGAAAAGAAAAGAAAAAAAGGGGACTCTTGTTTGTTTGGGGTTTTTTTTACCTGTTCTTCTGGGAAAATAGTTCAGAAGACTTGAGACAGGATCTGTCTTAGGATATTTAAAGATGTTAAGGATTCATTCAGCTTTCAAGGAAACCACCATTAATAGCCAGTACAGGCAGGTTCACCAATACACTCAATTTATGTGTGTAATCATAATATAGCCATGGGTTTAGGGTTTATATCATTCCCTA
>NW_007224899.1:0-2047 GCF_000164805.1 Carlito syrichta | reverse complement strand
GAGCCTCAGTTTTCTTGCATGCAAAATAGCATTCATTTTACGAAGTTATGAGAATTAAAAGAGATTGCTCATGTAAATAAATTAGTGCATTTTTAGTTTCAGAGTAATGAAATATTTGCTGCTCTCACTAATATTATTATCATCACTATTATTATTCCTATCCCATCCTTGCACTCATTTTTTTTAGTCAAATGACTTTGCCTCCTAATTCCCAGAGGAAATTGAGGATATTAAGTATGATGTTTCTCAACTTCTCCTACCACTTCAAAGGTGAATATATCTGCATCTATCTTTTCCCAATCCCCTCATTGCAGACAAAGATGATCTTCTTATGCTTTATCCTCTTTCTCCCAAATGTGTTCTCCCAACCATGTCCTCACTCCATTCTCTCTTAGAGAAGCAGAGTGTGTTTAACTGAATGGCAATGTTTTGAAATTAAGCAGAGCTAATGTCAATTTTGGATCTTCCTCTTCTTAGCCCTTTGACCAGCACCCTCATCTGTAAAATGGAAATGATGATAGCACCTAGGTCATAGGATTTGGGAGAGAATTAAATGAGATAATGACATAAAGTATGGGTCCCAGTGTCTGGCACAAAGTAGGACCTGAATAAATGGTGGCCTTTTGTAGGTTAGTATTACATTCCCTTCCTTGCCAGCCTAGTGCCACTGTGCATTACACAGTGTAGGTGCTTAATAGACATTTGTTTTAGTGGTGGTGGTGAATGATGAATTATTAGCCATGATAAGTTGTCTCTGGCTTGGGCTCAAGATTCCTGCTTCCTCTCAGAGCTGCCTGACATCACCACCACAAGTACCAGAGAGCAGAATTTATGTAGAAGGGGAATGTTCCAGGCAAAGTCATTTTATTTTTATGAAGATTTTGTCCCAAACCTAATGTGGTCTCCTGATGAAGAAATATGCTTTTGTTTTGGCTACAAGCAGGCTTCAAGTCTTACAACCCAAGGGCAGTTTGTCTCTTTCCCCTAGGACAATAAATACTTCAGACCATTTAAGAAGAAAGACAACTCTAACGTAAGCACAGTAGGAAAAAAGAAGAGGTACAGAGAAGTTTCTTTCCAAAGCCTCTGGAAGGGACTATTGGATTTGTGCCTTCCTAAATGGAGGGTGTCCTGACTTTTCTTGTCTTGTCAATCGCTTGGAGAACCAGGTTTTTCATAAGTCTAGCCCTGGCCAGTATTACCTGAATACAAACACTGTCTAAAAGAGAAATAGTCATAGAGAGAAAATCAGTGTTTTCAAAAGGTGACCCTCCAAGGAAGAAGAGTACATGGATGTGCAGAAGACGGATGGCAAGAGACAAGAAATGCAAGTGCTTTTAGGGATTAGAGTGCACCTGCAGTTTTGGGAAAGATTGCAACACTTAGGAAGATTAATATGCTTAACTGAAGTGCAGATTATCTTGATTACATTTAAGCTCAATTCTCTATGCTTTATAAAACCAAAGGTAGATGAATATGTGATGGCACCAAGTCACAAATGCACACCTCTAAAAAAAAATTAACTGAATCTGTGCTATGTACCAAGTCTTATACTAGGTTCTAAGGGTACATGAATGGAACACAGCTCCTGCCCTCAAGTTGTCTGCAGCATCTGAGAAGACAGACATTCTAGCCTTATCTCAGGGAAGCTGATACAACTCACAAGTATGTCAACCATGCAACAGAGAATGACCAGTCTTGTGCCTGGAATAACGGTGTGAAGATGCAGATTTTGGAATTCTTTTGATCACAAGTTTGGTCATTTCGTTTTATTACAAAGCTCACTCCAGTATTTCATCTTAGTTAAGCCAATGATTGCTGTGTGACAAGGGTGGTAGAACTAAGGTGACTGCAGAAATCTGCTGGAAAAAAAGGATCCTACAATTTTTCGATAATTTGACTATTTTCTGCTGAGCTGTCTGATTGGCTATTTAAATAATTTTGTTATTATCCTGTAGAGTTCCTTTTATGGACTGTTATCAATACCAATTTCACAAAATCCTTAGGAACAACTAACCAATGAGTCCTAAACACATAGCTCTGATAG
>NW_007224898.1:0-2047 GCF_000164805.1 Carlito syrichta | reverse complement strand
ACTATTATTATTCCTATCCCATCCTTGCACTCATTTTTTTTAGTCAAATGACTTTGCCTCCTAATTCCCAGAGGAAATTGAGGATATTAAGTATGATGTTTCTCAACTTCTCCTACCACTTCAAAGGTGAATATATCTGCATCTATCTTTTCCCAATCCCCTCATTGCAGACAAAGATGATCTTCTTATGCTTTATCCTCTTTCTCCCAAATGTGTTCTCCCAACCATGTCCTCACTCCATTCTCTCTTAGAGAAGCAGAGTGTGTTTAACTGAATGGCAATGTTTTGAAATTAAGCAGAGCTAATGTCAATTTTGGATCTTCCTCTTCTTAGCCCTTTGACCAGCACCCTCATCTGTAAAATGGAAATGATGATAGCACCTAGGTCATAGGATTTGGGAGAGAATTAAATGAGATAATGACATAAAGTATGGGTCCCAGTGTCTGGCACAAAGTAGGACCTGAATAAATGGTGGCCTTTTGTAGGTTAGTATTACATTCCCTTCCTTGCCAGCCTAGTGCCACTGTGCATTACACAGTGTAGGTGCTTAATAGACATTTGTTTTAGTGGTGGTGGTGAATGATGAATTATTAGCCATGATAAGTTGTCTCTGGCTTGGGCTCAAGATTCCTGCTTCCTCTCAGAGCTGCCTGACATCACCACCACAAGTACCAGAGAGCAGAATTTATGTAGAAGGGGAATGTTCCAGGCAAAGTCATTTTATTTTTATGAAGATTTTGTCCCAAACCTAATGTGGTCTCCTGATGAAGAAATATGCTTTTGTTTTGGCTACAAGCAGGCTTCAAGTCTTACAACCCAAGGGCAGTTTGTCTCTTTCCCCTAGGACAATAAATACTTCAGACCATTTAAGAAGAAAGACAACTCTAACGTAAGCACAGTAGGAAAAAAGAAGAGGTACAGAGAAGTTTCTTTCCAAAGCCTCTGGAAGGGACTATTGGATTTGTGCCTTCCTAAATGGAGGGTGTCCTGACTTTTCTTGTCTTGTCAATCGCTTGGAGAACCAGGTTTTTCATAAGTCTAGCCCTGGCCAGTATTACCTGAATACAAACACTGTCTAAAAGAGAAATAGTCATAGAGAGAAAATCAGTGTTTTCAAAAGGTGACCCTCCAAGGAAGAAGAGTACATGGATGTGCAGAAGACGGATGGCAAGAGACAAGAAATGCAAGTGCTTTTAGGGATTAGAGTGCACTTGCAGTTTTGGGAAAGATTGCAACACTTAGGAAGATTAATATGCTTAACTGAAGTGCAGATTATCTTGATTACATTTAAGCTCAATTCTCTATGCTTTATAAAACCAAAGGTAGATGAATATGTGATGGCACCAAGTCACAAATGCACACCTCTAAAAAAAAATTAACTGAATCTGTGCTATGTACCAAGTCTTATACTAGGTTCTAAGGGTACATGAATGGAACACAGCTCCTGCCCTCAAGTTGTCTGCAGCATCTGAGAAGACAGACATTCTAGCCTTATCTCAGGGAAGCTGATACAACTCACAAGTATGTCAACCATGCAACAGAGAATGACCAGTCTTGTGCCTGGAATAACGGTGTGAAGATGCAGATTTTGGAATTCTTTTGATCACAAGTTTGGTCATTTCGTTTTATTACAAAGCTCACTCCAGTATTTCATCTTAGTTAAGCCAATGATTGCTGTGTGACAAGGGTGGTAGAACTAAGGTGACTGCAGAAATCTGCTGGAAAAAAAGGATCCTACAATTTTTCGATAATTTGACTATTTTCTGCTGAGCTGTCTGATTGGCTATTTAAATAATTTTGTTATTATCCTGTAGAGTTCCTTTTATGGACTGTTATCAATACCAATTTCACAAAATCCTTAGGAACAACTAACCAATGAGTCCTAAACACATAGCTCTGATAGATAATTCACTAACAATTTTGGATGGCATGAGAAGGACCATATAAATGGGTTTTGTGCCCTGGACTTCTACACAATGTAAATTGCACCACAACAAGCTTAATGGAAGGCACTTATCTAAAACTTACTTTGTCATTTTCAAGTCAT
>NW_007224897.1:0-1027 GCF_000164805.1 Carlito syrichta | reverse complement strand
GAGAAAGAAAGAAAGAAAGAGAAAGAAAGAAAGAAAGAAGGAAAGGAAGAAAAAGAAAGGAAGAAAAAGAAAGAAAAGAAAGGAAGGAAGAAAGAAAGAAAGAAAAAAAGAAAAAGAAAGAAAGAAAGAAAAAGAAAGAAAGAAAAGAAAAGAAAAAAAGGGGACTCTTGTTTGTTTGGGGTTTTTTTTACCTGTTCTTCTGGGAAAATAGTTCAGAAGACTTGAGACAGGATCTGTCTTAGGATATTTAAAGATGTTAAGGATTCATTCAGCTTTCAAGGAAACCACCATTAATAGCCAGTACAGGCAGGTTCACCAATACACTCAATTTATGTGTGTAATCATAATATAGCCATGGGTTTAGGGTTTATATCATTCCCTATCCACTTCTCAGAGTCCAATTACATGGACTATAAGCCTAGCAAAGCATATTTAGATAATTAGGGAGGAACTTACATTGGATCTAAGTTTCCCTTGGCTGTGTGAACTTGGGGCAATTCATTTAACCCTTTGTATCTCTGACTTATCTGTAAAATGGGGAAACAAATGCCACTTAATGAGACTCAGTGCAAACACATGGTGTGGTTCAGTGCAGGGCCCTGAGGCTATTCTTCCCTTCCAGTCTTCCTTCACATGCTTGGAAAACTCAGCATTCTAAGGAACATGCTCTTAATGGATCTTCAAGGAACTGAAATCAAACAATTTGTATTGTGTTCATTTTCTCCATAGAAATGATTGCACTTATTCGCATCTCTCAGTTTTTTCTCTGAGCTAATTTCCAGATCTGAGTGTGCTGTGAGGCGTGAATGACAGCTTATCTTCCGAGAGTGTGGAATAAACCCTTAGCAGCCTCTGGCATTAAAGGACTTGACTTATCTCAGTGTGGTGGCAGAGAGCCCTGGCTGGGTTTACTTCTTTGTCGTTGCACTCGGTGTTGTTGCTTAGCACAGCTGTCAAACACCTCTAGTGATTCTAAGAGCACATTGATGGACAGTCGATTCCACTTCTAGGATATTCTAGGTCAGTA
>NW_007224896.1:0-2047 GCF_000164805.1 Carlito syrichta | reverse complement strand
AAAGAAAGAAAAGAAAGGAAGGAAGAAAGAAAGAAAGAAAAAAAGAAAAAGAAAGAAAGAAAGAAAAAGAAAGAAAGAAAAGAAAAGAAAAAAAGGGGACTCTTGTTTGTTTGGGGTTTTTTTTACCTGTTCTTCTGGGAAAATAGTTCAGAAGACTTGAGACAGGATCTGTCTTAGGATATTTAAAGATGTTAAGGATTCATTCAGCTTTCAAGGAAACCACCATTAATAGCCAGTACAGGCAGGTTCACCAATACACTCAATTTATGTGTGTAATCATAATATAGCCATGGGTTTAGGGTTTATATCATTCCCTATCCACTTCTCAGAGTCCAATTACATGGACTATAAGCCTAGCAAAGCATATTTAGATAATTAGGGAGGAACTTACATTGGATCTAAGTTTCCCTTGGCTGTGTGAACTTGGGGCAATTCATTTAACCCTTTGTATCTCTGACTTATCTGTAAAATGGGGAAACAAATGCCACTTAATGAGACTCAGTGCAAACACATGGTGTGGTTCAGTGCAGGGCCCTGAGGCTATTCTTCCCTTCCAGTCTTCCTTCACATGCTTGGAAAACTCAGCATTCTAAGGAACATGCTCTTAATGGATCTTCAAGGAACTGAAATCAAACAATTTGTATTGTGTTCATTTTCTCCATAGAAATGATTGCACTTATTCGCATCTCTCAGTTTTTTCTCTGAGCTAATTTCCAGATCTGAGTGTGCTGTGAGGCGTGAATGACAGCTTATCTTCCGAGAGTGTGGAATAAACCCTTAGCAGCCTCTGGCATTAAAGGACTTGACTTATCTCAGTGTGGTGGCAGAGAGCCCTGGCTGGGTTTACTTCTTTGTCGTTGCACTCGGTGTTGTTGCTTAGCACAGCTGTCAAACACCTCTAGTGATTCTAAGAGCACATTGATGGACAGTCGATTCCACTTCTAGGATATTCTAGGTCAGTAAGCACTTTCATTATTAGCATTTGCAATTAAAAAGTACATGCATAAAAGATTTTGTTAGCTTTAAGAACATGAATAAACACAGCCCTGAAAAAGAACAAAAATGCAGCCATAAGAAACAAAAACATGGATTTCGCAAATTGGATGGAGTTGGAGAACGTCATACTTAGGTGATCTACCACAGAAACAAAGAACCAAATCTGCATATTCTCACTCATAAGCGGGGCCTGAACATTAATCACATTAGCACAAGGGAGAGATTGGCAGTCTCTGGGCACTGCCAGGAAGTAGAGAGAGGGAGCACATAACAACACGAAGAGTACCAGGTCTTAAACTAGGGAGAGTGAAGGCCAGTTGGAGGCCCAAACTTCACCAGCATGCAGCCTACTTGTGTACTTAATCCTTACTTGTATCCCACATCTCTATGATAAAATAAATTTTAATAAAAAGAAAACTATCTCACTACTTTTTTTGATGGCAAAAAGTAAGCTTTAATACTTTAAGACTAAAAAGAACTATGAATATGTTACTTGAAATACATATAATGTAATCTTTTGTAACATGTAAAAGTTGCCTCACTCCACACTATAAATGTGTTTCTGAAAAGAGAGAGAGTGAAACAATCTGGATTTGAAATGTAATTGGGGAACTCACTCTTCCAAGGAACTCTTGATGTCATTTTTCTAAAGTTAATAATAATAATTTTGCTACTTTGGAATTTGATAGATAGTATCAATGTGTATACTTTTCTAAATGTGAACTGTCTTTTTCTTCTTTTTGGGATAAAACGGTATAGAATAATCATTTATTTCCTTGTTGTCCTCTATGGTTGAAGATGGCATACGAGGTACCAGTTCTTAGGGTGATAGGAGCCCTCCTCACAGGACTTCTCTCAGACAAAGTTTCAAAATTGTTCTTTCATGTGAAGCCCTTAATCCATTTGGATTTGTTTTTTTGCAAAAAGTGTGAAATAGGCCATTTTTCCAATAAATGATCCTAGGATCATTTTTGAAATTGTCTATCTTTTCCCCAGTGATTTGCAATGCCAACTATTCTGTATCAATTTTTCATGATTTTTTAGTTCTTTC
>NW_007224895.1:0-723 GCF_000164805.1 Carlito syrichta | reverse complement strand
TTACTTTTTCCCTCATGAAATTTGGCTTGGATTTTTTTCAGAAGCAATAGGTAAATTTACAATGCATGGGAATGATATGGGTAAGGGTGAAAACATCTATATAAATGTGTACGTACACACAGATACGCAAAAAGAAGTGCACATCTTGGTTTGTTCCATTTATGTGATCATATTTCTAAACCTCAAAAGATACTTGAAAACATCTTTTAATCCAAAGCCATACAACGTCTATCATTTTGACATAATTGGATTTTTAAAAACTGTACTTTGGAAACCAAGTAACACAAAGAATTAGTATTGGTCTACTGTTATGCCTTTGTCATCTTCCAAACAGGCCTTGATTTCCACTTACTTTTAATTTACTATAAAAGTTGTCAACTTCTACTTAGAATGTAAATCACAAAAATAGCCAAAACCCCAAAATTTGTTTTGTTCAAACTTTGATGAGTTTTTTCATCTTGTGACCTTATTTAAGAAATGTTCACATAGGTTGATAAAATAGGGATTTTTCCTAAAGTTGTACTGTGTTTGATGTGTCATGTATAACCTTGGGGCACTGTTTATAGTTTCCAGGAAATGTGCATGGCCCACGAAGTGTCCATCTTGTCATTTCTGTCTTTATGACGAGTGGTGTACAAGCTTTAAATTATTGGTGAGAAAAATGTGTTTTCTTCTCCCAGATCTTTAAATTCAGTAATTAAATTTAATGAACTAGCAAGTTAT
>NW_007224894.1:0-799 GCF_000164805.1 Carlito syrichta | reverse complement strand
TCAACTTCTACTTAGAATGTAATCACAAAATAGCCAAACCCCAAAATTGTTTGTCAAACTTGATGAGTTTTTTCATCTTGTGACTTATTTAAGAAATGTTCACATAGGTTGATAAAATAGGGATTTTTCCTAAAGTTGTACTGTGTTTGATGTGTCATGTATAACCTTGGGGCACTGTTTATAGTTTCCAGGAAATGTGCATGGCCCACGAAGTGTCCATCTTGTCATTTCTGTCTTTATGACGAGTGGTGTACAAGCTGTAAATTATTGGTGAGAAAAATGTGTTTTCTTCTCCCAGATCTTTAAATTCAGTAATTAAATTTAATGAACTAGCAAGTTATTATTATTGTTGTTGTTGTTGTTTTACTTAATATGGCACTAGTGAGCCAAAAAGGAAATCTGATATCTGGATATCTGTGGTAGAGGCTCTGGATCCAAAAAGACTAACTCTTTAATATTTGTCAATTATATTTTTGTTTTATACATTAACCAGGTATGAACGTTTTTTTAAATCAATATTGGCCAGATGTTCCTGAAAGCAGAAAGGCCGTGGTGAAGAAATAGCTCAGGATTTGGAATTTTGAGAACTGGTTGACTTGATAGCTATAAATAATTAGCTTCATATCTCTGAGCCTCAATTTTCTCATCTGTAAAATGGGGGTAATAATACCTACATAACACAGTTGAGCAATTCAAAAAAGGTTGCAGATAAGAAAACGCTCCATTTACTATGGTGCTGAGCAAACTTTAATGACTACTAATGAGTTACTTAATAGTCAAGGCATTAGAGTAAAAGTTG
>NW_007224893.1:0-752 GCF_000164805.1 Carlito syrichta | reverse complement strand
GAAGAAATAGCTCAGGATTTGGAATTTGAGAACTGGTGACTGATAGCTATAAATAATTAGCTTCATATCTCTGAGCCTCAATTTTCTCATCTGTAAAATGGGGGTAATAATACCTACATAACACAGTTGAGCAATTCAAAAAAGGTTGCAGATAAGAAAACGCTCCCATTTACTATGGTGCTGAGCAAACTTTAATGACTACTAATGAGTTACTTAATAGTCAAGGCATTAGAGTAAAAGTTGAGTAGGTATTCCTTAGTCCCTGAGATATTATTTGCCTTTGTTATTTAATTGGTCACCAAAGTTCCCATTTAGTATCATATCATTGATCGAAATGGCAAGCTGAGATTACAGTTTCCTTTCGGTGTTGAGACTGAATTGAAAATGAATACCTTCCTTCTGTGGGAGTCAACCTAATACTTCTCAGCACTGAGCCCTAAGCATCGGGCTCAGAGTGTGGGTGAGAAAATGTTGTTTGCATGCTCTGGGAAAACATAACTCTTTTCAATTCTCACTCCTCTTATAGAGAATTTGGATGATCTACATCAGGATATGAGTTTACCATGTTTGCTATTACTGGAGATTAGTGAGGGCAGGAGCATATCTCTCAGCGGACAACCCAGGTTTCTGCACCTCTGCCAGTCTGTGGGTGGAAATGTGCAGTGAGGATGAGAATCCTCACACAGTATCCCGTTGGCTGCTATTGTCTCTCTTCTGACCCCATGGGCCTGCTTGGTGCAGCTCCCAGGGGA
>NW_007224892.1:0-775 GCF_000164805.1 Carlito syrichta | reverse complement strand
AGTCCCTGAGATATTATTTGCCTTTGTTATTTAATTGGTCACCAAAGTTCCCATTTAGTATCATATCATTGATCGAAATGGCAAGCTGAGATTACAGTTTCCTTTCGGTGTTGAGACTGAATTGAAAATGAATACCTTCCTTCTGTGGGAGTCAACCTAATACTTCTCAGCACTGAGCCCTAAGCATCGGGCTCAGAGTGTGGGTGAGAAAATGTTGTTTGCATGCTCTGGGAAAACATAACTCTTTTCAATTCTCACTCCTCTTATAGAGAATTTGGATGATCTACATCAGGATATGAGTTTACCATGTTTGCTATTACTGGAGATTAGTGAGGGCAGGAGCATATCTCTCAGCGGACAACCCAGGTTTCTGCACCTCTGCCAGTCTGTGGGTGGAAATGTGCAGTGAGGATGAGAATCCTCACACAGTATCCCGTTGGCTGCTATTGTCTCTCTTCTGACCCCATGGGCCTGCTTGGTGCAGCTCCCAGGGGACAAAGACCAAAAATAACTCCAAACCTAACTCATCTAGGGAAAATAAGTGCCACCTCCGAGGTGAGAAAAGCATGCCCTCAATTCCTAGCACTGCTCCTTCCTCCCCTTGTCAGCTGGAGAAGTCAGTTCTCTGCATTGAGGGTCAATTTCTTGTAGTGAAAAATGAACAGATGATCAGTTCCTGCATAAAACTGTGCTTGCAAAGTGTCTGGAAAATTTGTCAACAGACGTTAGTTCTCTCGCCTTGAAATGTAACTCCTCCAAGCAATTATTGCATTTG
>NW_007224891.1:0-2047 GCF_000164805.1 Carlito syrichta | reverse complement strand
AGAGAGAGAGAGAGAGAGAGAGAGAGAGAGAGAGAGACAGAGAGAGAGAGAATTGCCTTTTGCTATCTAATCTTCAAAGTCACACAGAATCATTTCCTTCTTACCCTGTTAGGCTGGAGTGAGTCACCAAGACCAGCCCATAATCAAGGGAAAGAAAATTAGATTCTGTGTCCTGATGGGACGTGATACATTTTTAGACATCTTTAAAAACTCCCACAGATAGGATCTACGAAACCTCTGAATACATTGCTCTCTTCTGTGCACTGCCCACACAGAGTTCATGGAAAACCTGCCTGTGCTCCTTGCCCTGAGGAACCCTGAGAGTGACAGCCAGTCCTTGCTCAATAATAACGTCTCTTCTTCGTTCCTCCACCAGATAGGCCATCAGGCTCTCACTTGATCTCAG
Source organism: Carlito syrichta (assembly GCF_000164805.1). Lineage (NCBI taxonomy): Eukaryota > Metazoa > Chordata > Mammalia > Primates > Tarsiidae > Carlito > Carlito syrichta. The sequence continues at coordinate 1,641 of NW_007224891.1, read as the reverse complement.
ATTTCCTGGGTAGGGCTCATACTCAAGTCTTCCTTGCCCTACCTCCCTCCCTGCTCCCAAACATAGGAAATACTTATCAAGTTCTCCAAGGAGTACTATCTGAAGCAACTCTTACTACACTTGAAGTGAAGGACAGGTATTCCTCCTCCTCTTCCCTTAATATCGACAATCAGAGCCTGGCTAAGTAGTTAGGATTCACTCAAAAATGAATTAGTAGTCAACTAAAATCAAGTTTCAATGATCACTTGTAGACATGGCAAATATTTTCTTAGTAAGACAACAATTGTTAAAAAGTCAAATCATAATAGGTTTTTAAAACTTTGTGACTCAAGGTAGCTAAACAATGTGTTTAAGCTAGAGCTGTAGGCCTCTTTTAGTTCTTTTTGTTAATTAAGAAATTTTGAAGTTGTATTTGGAATTCTTGCTCTTTAGACAAAGGAATCACAGAAAAATTAAGTAACTTAACTGAAGTCACCTTATTCATCAGTGAAAGGTTTAATCATAACACCTAGATTTCTTACCTTCTAGTATCAGGACTCAACCTTTTAGAACAAAGATTTTTTTTTTTTAATGAAGTTTTATCCTTGGGTTTGCCTCAATACTTTTTTGTTTTAATGAGGCAGAAAATAAATAAAGAAAAAAATTCCAGATCCTCCTAGACTCTAGTCTGCATTCTCCAAGTTTTCATGGATGGATGATTTTTAACAATAAATACTGCCAAGCAATATTATTTAATAAGTAGGGATTCACATGATGTGGTAGAATGTTATTTGCTTGAGGAGTTGCAAAGAGAGAAGCAAAGTGCTTTTGATATAACCCAGGACATGGTGTTGAAAAGCTGCGTGTGGAGTTAAGTAAAGGTTGAAGGCAGTGTGGATTCACACGGCAAGTACAGTAAGCAAGTCCCATGATCTATCACCTTTAGGTTTGTTGTTTTTTGCCATGACAACAGCTTATCTTTGGGAGATGTTTTTGGATTCACAGCTGACACTTGAGGAAGTGGCTTCCTTAACTGGCTTGACAAAGGTGAAACACCAAGTGTGAAAATTCAGCATCAGGGCAAGAGATTTCCACATGGACGATATTAGTATAAATGTTATTTTCATAGTTACACAAGTGATATTTTTTAAGAAAAGACACAGGTCTCATGCCTGTAATGACAGCATTTTGGGAGACCGAGGCGAGAGGACTGCCTGAGCCCAGGGCTTTGAGACCAGCCTGGGCAACTAGAAGAGACCTTGTCTCCATAATAAATCAAAAAATTAGCCAGACATGGTGGTGCACATCTGGAGTTCCAGTTACTTGGAAGTCTGAGGTGGAAGAATGGGCTGAGATCAGCAGGCAGAGGCTGTGTTAGCTGTGAGTACCCCAACCTGGGTGACAGAGTAGGTTAAAAAAAATAGACACGGAATGGACTATACTGTTTACTCTGAACTCTGATATTCAACAAAAAGACGTAATCAATCACCTACAGCAAAGTAGAGCCCTTTAAGGTGACTACTAGTACTATTACTGACACAATAACTTAAAATCAGTAATGGGAAGATCGAACTGTTTACCTCTAACGCTTGTATTCCAGGCAAATTAGATGAACCTGAAGTCCCAGTGCCAGATTACAGACTTTTCTATGCTATCTGAGAC
>NW_007224890.1:0-740 GCF_000164805.1 Carlito syrichta | reverse complement strand
CTTGCCGATGATGTCTCCTTTTTGATTGCTCTAGCACTCATGCCATAATAGTTGAGATAGACAAGTGAGACTTCATCAAACTGACAAGCTTCTGCAAAGTCAAAGAAACCATCAGGAGAGCAGGGAGACAGCCCACAGACTGGGAAAAAGTATTTCCCAACTGTATGTCTGACAAATGCCTAGCATCTAGAATCTACAAGGAACTCAAACGTGCTGAAAAGAAAAAACAAACAAACAACACCATTACAAAATGAGCAAAAGACATGAATAGACAGTTCTCAGAAGAAGATGTACAAGTAGTCAACAAATACATGAAAAAATGCTCATCCTCTCAAGTCATCAAAGAAATGCAAATTAAAACTACACTGAGATACCACCTAACTCTGGTCAGAATGGCTATTATCAATAACTCAAAAATCAACAGATGCTGGGGAGAATGTGGCCAAAAGAGGACACTTCTACACTGTTGGTAGGAGTGTAAACTAGTACAGCCTTTGTGGAAAACTGTGGCAATTCCTAAAATTTCTAAAAATCAACTTTCCACACAATCCTCTAATCCCCCTACTGGAAATACACCTGGAAGATCTCAAATCACTCTAGTAAAAAGATGCCTGCACACATATGTTTATCACAGCATTGTTCACAGTAGCAAGAACTTGGAACCCACCGTGCTGCCCATCAAAGAGGATTGGATTAACAAAACGTGGTACATATACATGATGGAATATTACATGGCATAA
>NW_007224889.1:0-700 GCF_000164805.1 Carlito syrichta | reverse complement strand
CAAGTGAGACTTCATCAAACTGACAAGCTTCTGAAAAGTCAAAGAAACCATCAAGAGAGCAGGGAGACAGCCCACAGACTGGGAAAAAGTATTTCCCAACTGTATGTCTGACAAATGCCTAGCATCTAGAATCTACAAGGAACTCAAACGTGCTGAAAAGAAAAAACAAACAAACAACACCATTACAAAATGGGCAAAAGACATGAATAGACAGTTCTCAAAAGAAGATGTACAAGTAGTCAACAAATACATGAAAAAATGCTCATCCTCTCAAGTCATCAAAGAAATGCAAATTAAAACTACACTGAGATACCACCTAACTCTGGTCAGAATGGCTATTATCAATAACTCAAAAATCAACAGATGCTGGGGAGAATGTGGCCAAAAGAGGATACTTCTACACTGTTGGTAGGAGTGTAAACTAGTACAGCCTTTGTGGAAAACTGTGGCAATTCCTAAAATTTCTAAAAATCAACTTTCCACACAATCCTTTAATCCCCCTACTGGAAATACACCTGGAAGAACTCAAATCACTCTAGTAAAAAGATGCCTGCACACATATGTTTATCACAGCATTGTTCACAGTAGCAAGAACTTGGAACCCACCGTGCTGCCCATCAAAAGAGGATTGGATTAACAAAACGTGGTACATATACATGATGGAATATTACATGGCATAAAGAAGGACAAAATCACGTAC
>NW_007224888.1:0-664 GCF_000164805.1 Carlito syrichta | reverse complement strand
TTCAAGGAACTCAAACGTGCTGAAAAGAAAAAACAAACAAACAACACCATTACAAAATGGGCAAAAGACATGAATAGACAGTTCTCAAAAGAAGATGTACAAGTAGTCAACAAATACATGAAAAAATGCTCATCCTCTCAAGTCATCAAAGAAATGCAAATTAAAACTACACTGAGATACCACCTAACTCTGGTCAGAATGGCTATTATCAATAACTCAAAAATCAACAGATGCTGGGGAGAATGTGGCCAAAAGAGGATACTTCTACACTGTTGGTAGGAGTGTAAACTAGTACAGCCTTTGTGGAAAACTGTGGCAATTCCTAAAATTTCTAAAAATCAACTTTCCACACAATCCTCTAATCCCCCTACTGGAAATACACCTGGAAGAACTCAAATCACTCTAGTAAAAAGATGCCTGCACACATATGTTTATCACAGCATTGTTCACAGTAGCAAGAACTTGGAACCCACCGTGCTGCCCATCAAAAGAGGATTGGATTAACAAAACGTGGTACATATACATGATGGAATATTACATGGCATAAAGAAGGACAAAATCACGTACTTCACAGCAACTTGGATGGACTTAGAATCTATAATTCTAAGTGGTCTTGCACAGAAACAAAGAACTAACTGTCACATGTTCTCACTCACAAGTGGAC
>NW_007224887.1:0-400 GCF_000164805.1 Carlito syrichta | reverse complement strand
GATATCTTTTTTTTTTTTTATTTTGCAGTTAGTAGGGCCTTTTTTTAAGGTTAAGGGGGGTCTTTTATTTTCTGAAGTTAGGAGGTCTTTTTTTTTTTGCAGATAAGGGGCACCTTTTTTTTGAAGTTAGGAGAGCCTTTTTTTTGAAGTTGGTTAGTTGGTTGGGGGTGGTTTCTAGGTGGGTTGCATCACAGTGATAACGCAAATAGTCAGCGCTCAGTGCTAATGCAAATGGTCAGTGCTCAGAGGTAATGCAAATGGTCAGCGCTCAGAGGTAATGCAAATAGTCAGTGCTCAGTGGTAATGATAATTGTAAGTGCTCAGTGTTAATGCAAATGGTCAGCGCTCAGTATTAATGCAAATTGTCAGCGGTCAGTGTTATCGCAAATGGTCAGCAGTC
>NW_007224886.1:0-1711 GCF_000164805.1 Carlito syrichta | reverse complement strand
ATTCTTTAAATAATGTTAAAGCTTTTTTTTTTTTTTTGGCAAGCAGTTATGTTATTTTAAGATAACCAAAAACCAAAAGTTCAGTATTTGTAGGATAATTAAGCTTACTACTTCTTATTACATCATTGACTTGCCTTGTGAAATTTTACCCTAAGTATGCACAGCTTACTGTTTTTCTGTAGAAACAATGAGACCATTGATTTTGGGGTCTTTTCTATACATAGTTACTTTATTCCTAGTACTTATTCTGCATAAAGGCCAATTTGTAAAAATTATTTTCATACACTTGCAATTAAGATTTGAGTAATAATATTTTAAGAATACCATTCATAGTTACATCGTAAAACACTAAATAGATAAGAAATTTCATAAATATGTGTAAGAAGAGAGGAAAAAGCTACTCAGAGAAGGAACCCCTCCCCCAATCTCCATAGGGGTTTGTGGAGTCTTTGACAAATACTGTGATGATCTTACATATGCAGGGCAACATTCCACAAGACAAGTTAAAGAACAACTACCAGGGAGAGAACAGTTGCTAGTAAAGGACCATTAGAACAGAACTGGGCAATATAGTACAGTGACATAATTGAACAAATGGGGCATTCAGAAGATATCCCTGAAAGGCTACTCCTTAGTACTAAGACAATATCAGACAATACACACTGAAAATAACAAAACATTACTAAGGAAATTAGAGTCTTAAATAAATACAGCAATAGATCATGATTACAGAGTGTAAAATCAGAATGTTAAGAAATAGATTTTCTGGTGGTTCTGTAAGATGGTGACAACATAGGTGGATTCGTGAGACTCTCCGAACAGACAAGAGAAAAATCTACACAAATGAAGAAAAACCAAAAGAAGAATATGAGTCTCTCCCAGACCCCTTGGAGGGTAGACACTGAGAAAACTGACTTCGGAATGCAAACAATGAAGAGCCCCCAGATGACTGGTCTCAAACTACAAACCTAGATATCAAGACATTAATGGAGAGATTAAAAAGAATTGAGGAGACTCAAGAAGAAATTAGAAAGGAGCTGATATTTGAGAAAACAGTAATAAAGAATACTGTGAATGAAATGAATAACAAACTGATAAGCATGGAAAGCAGAATTACCCAACCAGAAGAAAGAATCTCAGAGCTTGAGGATCAAAATATAGAACTAACCCAAACTCTTAAAAACACAGAAAACAAGCTAGAAAAGACAGGAAAAAAACCTTCAAGAGATGAATGATTACTTCAAGAGACCAAACCTAAGAGTAATTGACCTTCCTGAGACAGAAAGAGAGATAGAGACCACACTGGAACAAACCTTCTATGAGTTCATTCAAGAAAACTTCCCTTATCTAATCAATGATGCAAAAATTCAAACACAAGAGATTCAGAGAACCCCTGCAAGACAACAAATGAGAAGACCAACTCCTAGGTACATAGTAATTTGCCTAAACAAAGTAGGCATAAAAGAAAAAATCCTAAAGGCAGCAAGAGAAAAAGGTCAGATCGCCTACCATGGAAAACCAATTAGAATAGCAGCAGATTTATCTACAGAAACCCTGCAGGCTAGGAGAGCTTGGAGCCCTATCTTCAAAATCCTAAAAGATAAACAATTTCAACCAAGAATAACCTACCAAGCCAGATTAAGCTTCATCAGTGAGGGAGAATTAAAATCTTTCCCAGATATCCAATCCCTAAGAACTTACGCTGCCACCG
>NW_007224885.1:0-712 GCF_000164805.1 Carlito syrichta | reverse complement strand
CCCACCTCCAGCTAAAGAAACCATAGTGAGTATGGCAGGATGTGTCTCTGATTCAGAACAGAGGTGACACTCAGGTGTCCAAAAGTCCATCTGCATGTCAGAACAGGGGCAGGAAGTTCCTGTCTGCACTAGTTGATGCTTCAAGTCAACTGGACTTGTTGCATGATCCCCATGGGCCTTGGACTTGATGCTGTACTGGAAGCTAGGCCCATTGTTCAAGGAGCTGAGATAAAAGAAAGCAGCCTAGCCAGGCCAGCCCAAAGTAGGAGCTCAGATGGGCAGGGCCTCAAGAAAGCAGCCTCTGATGATGGGAATCTCACCTATTTGAATTCTTTTGGGGGAGATCTAGTCACCACAAATATATCAGCAGCTTCTTGGTTGTTCCAACAACTGGCCTAGAATGTAGTCTCAACCTAATCCCTCCAATATGATGCCAGTGAATTTATGCCACATTAATTTTTTAAATTTGCAATTCTGGAAGCCATTATCCTTTATTTTTCAAATGGTGTTTTATGTCTTCATACTATAAATAAATATTACTATTTTATTAAAAATGAGAAATAAATTAAAAAAAAAATTAAGTCTCTACTCCTAGCCTCCCAAAGAACTGTGCTAACAATTCAACATATTTCATCTTCAGTTTTGTCTATAGCTACTTTTACTTTTCCATATTGTGTACTTGGGTCTATTTTCAACTCTGAGCCACTTGCTA